>NW_027102475.1:1500000-1800000 GCF_035609145.1 Eleutherodactylus coqui | reverse complement strand
TGATGTCATAATGCAAAATTCCATTATGATGTCATAATGCAACATTCCATGTAAAAATTCCATTATGATGTCATAATGCAACATTCCATCATGATGTCATAATGTAAAAATTCCATTATGATGTCATAATGTAACATTCCATTATGATGTCATAATGCAAAGTTCCATTATGATGTCATAATGTAAAAATTCCATTATGATGTCATAATGTAACATTCCATTATGATGTCATAATGCAACACTCCATTATGATGTCACAATGCCAAATTCCATTATGATGTCATAATGCAACATTCCATTATGATGTCATAATGCAAAATTCCATTATGATGTCATAATGCCAAATTCCATTATGATGTTATAATGCAACATTCCATTATGATGTCATAATGCAACATTCCATTATGATGTCATAATGCAACATTCCATTATGATGTCATAATGCAAAATTCCATTATGATGTCATAATGCAACATTCCATTATGATGTCATAATGCAAAATTCCATTATGATGTCATAATGTAACATTCCATTATGATGTCATAATGCAAAGTTCCATTATGATGTCATAATGTAAAAATTCCATTATGATGTCATAATGTAAAAATTCCATTATGATGTCATAATGCAAAATTCCATTATGATGTCATAAAGTAAAAATTCCATTATGATGTCATAATGTAAAAATTCTATTATGATGTCATAATGCAAAATTCCATTATGATGTCATAATGCAATATTCCATTATGATGTCATAATGTAAAAATTCCATTATGATGTCATAATGCAACATTCCATTATGATGTCATAATGCCAAATTCCATTATGATGTCATAATGCCAAATACCATTATGATGTCATAATGCAACATTCCATTATGATGTCATAATGCAAAATTCCATTATGATGTCATAATGTAAAAATTCCATTATGATGTCATAATGCAACATTCCATAATGACATAATGGAATTTTTACATTATGACATCATAATGTAACATTCCATTATGATGTCATAATGCAAAATTCCATTATGATGTCATAAAGTAAAAATTCCATTATGATGTCATAATGTAAAAATTCTATTATGATGTCATAATGCAACATTCCATTATGATGTCATAATGCCAAATTCCATTATGATGTCATAATGCCAAATACCATTATGATGTCATAATGCAACATTCCATTATGATGTCATAATGCAAAATTCCATTATGATGTCATAATGTAAAAATTCCATTATGATGTCATAATGCAACATTCCATAATGACATAATGGAATTTTTACATTATGACATCATAATGTAACATTCCATTATGATGTCATAATGCAAAATTCCATTATGATGTCATAAAGTAAAAATTCCATTATGATGTCATAATGTAAAAATTCTATTATGATGTCATAATGCAAAATTCCATTATGATGTCATAATGCAACATTCCATTATGATGTCATGATGCAAAATTCCATTATGATGTCATAATGCAACATTCCATTATGATGTCATAATGTAAAAATTCCATTATGATGTCATAATGCAACATTCCATTATGATGTCATAATACAAAATTCCATTATGATGTCATAATGCAAAATTCCATTATGATGTCATAATGTAAAAATTCCATTATGATGTCATAATGCCAAATTCCATTATGATGTCATAATGCAAAATTCCATTATGATGTCATAATGCAAAATTCCATTATGATGTCATAATGTAAAAATTCCATTATGATGTCATAATGCAACATTCCATAATGACATAATGGAATTTTTACATTATGACATCATAATGTAACATTCCATTATGATGTCATAATGCAAAATTCCATTATGATGTCATAAAGTAAAAATTCCATTATGATGTCATAATGCAAAATTCCATTATGATGTCATAATGCCAAATTCCATTATGATGTCATAATGCAACATTCCATTATGATGTATCATAATGTAACATTCCATTATGATGTCATAATGCAACATTCCATTATGATGTCATAAAGTAAAAATTCCATTATGATGTCATAATGTAAAAATTCTATTATGATGTCATAATGCAAAATTCCATTATGATGTCATAATGCAACATTCCATTATGATGTCATAATGCAAAATTCCATTATGATGTCATAATGCAACATTCCATTATGATGTCATAATGAAAAAATTCCATTATGATGTCATAATGCAACATTCCATTATGATGTCATAATGCAAAATTCCATTATGATGTCATAATGCCAAATTCCATTATGATGTCATAATGCAACATTCCATTATGATGTCATAATGCAAAATTCCATTATGATGTCATAATGTAAAAATTCCATTATGATGTCATAATGTAAAAATTCTATTATGATGTCATAATGCAAAATTCCATTATGATGTCATAAAGTAAAAATTCCATTATGATGTCATAATGTAAAAATTCTATTATGATGTCATAATGCAAAATTCCATTATGATGTCATAATGCAATATTCCATTATGATGTCATAATGTAAAAATTCCATTATGATGTCATAATGCAACATTCCATTATGATGTCATAATGTAAAAATTCCATTATGATGTCATAATGCAACATTCCATTATGATGTCATAATGAAAAAATTCCATTATGATGTCATAATGTAACATTCCATTATGATGTCATAATGCAACACTCCATTATGATGTCACAATGCCAAATTCCATTATGATGTCATAATGCAACATTCCATTATGATGTCATAATGCAAAATTCCATTATGATGTCATAATGCCAAATTCCATTATGATGTCATAATGCAACATTCCATTATGATGTCATAATGCAAAATTCGATTATGATGTCATAATGTAAAAATTCCATTATGATGTCATAATGTAAAAATTCTATTATGATGTCATAATGCAAAATTCCATTATGATGTCATAATGCAACATTCCATGTAAAAATTCCATTATGATGTCATAATGCAACATTCCATCATGATGTCATAATGTAAAAATTCCATTATGATGTCATAATGTAACATTCCATTATGATGTCATAATGCAAAGTTCCATTATGATGTCATAATGTAAAAATTCCATTATGATGTCATAATGTAACATTCCATTATGATGTCATAATGCAACACTCCATTATGATGTCACAATGCCAAATTCCATTATGATGTCATAATGCAACATTCCATTATGATGTCATAATGCAAAATTCCATTATGATGTCATAATGCCAAATTCCATTATGATGTTATAATGCAACATTCCATTATGATGTCATAATGCAACATTCCATTATGATGTCATAATGCAACATTCCATTATGATGTCATAATGCAAAATTCCATTATGATGTCATAATGCAACATTCCATTATGATGTCATAATGCAAAATTCCATTATGATGTCATAATGTAACATTCCATTATGATGTCATAATGCAAAGTTCCATTATGATGTCATAATGTAAAAATTCCATTATGATGTCATAATGTAAAAATTCCATTATGATGTCATAATGCAAAATTCCATTATGATGTCATAAAGTAAAAATTCCATTATGATGTCATAATGTAAAAATTCTATTATGATGTCATAATGCAAAATTCCATTATGATGTCATAATGCAATATTCCATTATGATGTCATAATGTAAAAATTCCATTATGATGTCATAATGCAACATTCCATTATGATGTCATAATGCCAAATTCCATTATGATGTCATAATGCCAAATACCATTATGATGTCATAATGCAACATTCCATTATGATGTCATAATGCAAAATTCCATTATGATGTCATAATGTAAAAATTCCATTATGATGTCATAATGCAACATTCCATAATGACATAATGGAATTTTTACATTATGACATCATAATGTAACATTCCATTATGATGTCATAATGCAAAATTCCATTATGATGTCATAAAGTAAAAATTCCATTATGATGTCATAATGTAAAAATTCTATTATGATGTCATAATGCAACATTCCATTATGATGTCATAATGCCAAATTCCATTATGATGTCATAATGCAAAATTCCATTATGATGTCATAATGTAAAAATTCCATTATGATGTCATAATGCAACATCCCATTATGATGTCATAATGTAAAAATTCCATTATGATGTTATAATGCAACATTCCATTATGATGTCATAATGCAACATTCCATTATGATGTCATAATGCAAAATTCCATTATGATGTCATAATGCAACATTCCATTATGATGTCATAATGCAAAATTCCATTATGATGTCATAATGTAAAAATTCCATTATGATGTCATAATGCAACATTCCATAATGACATAATGGAATTTTTACATTATGACATCATAATGTAACATTCCATTATGATGTCATAATGCAAAATTCCATTATGATGTCATAAAGTAAAAATTCCATTATGATGTCATAATGTAAAAATTCTATTATGATGTCATAATGCAAAATTCCATTATGATGTCATAATGCAACATTCCATTATGATGTCATGATGCAAAATTCCATTATGATGTCATAATGCAACATTCCATTATGATGTCATAATGTAAAAATTCCATTATGATGTCATAATGCAACATTCCATTATGATGTCATAATACAAAATTCCATTATGATGTCATAATGCAAAATTCCATTATGATGTCATAATGTAAAAATTCCATTATGATGTCATAATGCCAAATTCCATTATGATGTCATAATGCAAAATTCCATTATGATGTCATAATGCAAAATTCCATTATGATGTCATAATGTAAAAATTCCATTATGATGTCATAATGCAACATTCCATAATGACATAATGGAATTTTTACATTATGACATCATAATGTAACATTCCATTATGATGTCATAATGCAAAATTCCATTATGATGTCATAAAGTAAAAATTCCATTATGATGTCATAATGCAAAATTCCATTATGATGTCATAATGCCAAATTCCATTATGATGTCATAATGCAACATTCCATTATGATGTATCATAATGTAACATTCCATTATGATGTCATAATGCAACATTCCATTATGATGTCATAAAGTAAAAATTCCATTATGATGTCATAATGTAAAAATTCTATTATGATGTCATAATGCAAAATTCCATTATGATGTCATAATGCAACATTCCATTATGATGTCATAATGCAAAATTCCATTATGATGTCATAATGCAACATTCCATTATGATGTCATAATGAAAAAATTCCATTATGATGTCATAATGCAACATTCCATTATGATGTCATAATGCAAAATTCCATTATGATGTCATAATGCCAAATTCCATTATGATGTCATAATGCAACATTCCATTATGATGTCATAATGCAAAATTCCATTATGATGTCATAATGTAAAAATTCCATTATGATGTCATAATGTAAAAATTCTATTATGATGTCATAATGCAAAATTCCATTATGATGTCATAAAGTAAAAATTCCATTATGATGTCATAATGTAAAAATTCTATTATGATGTCATAATGCAAAATTCCATTATGATGTCATAATGCAATATTCCATTATGATGTCATAATGTAAAAATTCCATTATGATGTCATAATGCAACATTCCATTATGATGTCATAATGTAAAAATTCCATTATGATGTCATAATGCAACATTCCATTATGATGTCATAATGCCAAATTCCATTATGATGTCATAATGCCAAATACCATTATGATGTCATAATGCAACATTCCATTATGATGTCATAATGCAAAATTCCATTATGATGTCATAATGTAAAAATTCCATTATGATGTCATAATGCAACATTCCATAATGACATAATGGAATTTTTACATTATGACATCATAATGTAACATTCCATTATGATGTCATAATGCAAAATTCCATTATGATGTCATAAAGTAAAAATTCCATTATGATGTCATAATGTAAAAATTCTATTATGATGTCATAATGCAAAATTCCATTATGATGTCATAATGCAACATTCCATTATGATGTCATGATGCAAAATTCCATTATGATGTCATAATGCAACATTCCATTATGATGTCATAATACAAAATTCCATTATGATGTCATAATGCAAAATTCCATTATGATGTCATAATGCAAAATTCCATTATGATGTCATAATGTAAAAATTCCATTATGATGTCATAATGCAACATTCCATAATGACATAATGGAATTTTTACATTATGACATCATAATGTAACATCCCATTATGATGTCATAATGCAAAATTCCATTATGATGTCATAAAGTAAAAATTCCATTATGATGTCATAATGCAAAATTCCATTATGATGTCATAATGCCAAATTCCATTATGATGTCATAATGCAACATTCCATTATGATGTATCATAATGTAACATTCCATTATGATGTCATAATGCAACATTCCATTATGATGTCATAAAGTAAAAATTCCATTATGATGTCATAGTGTAAAAATTCTATTATGATGTCATAATGCAAAATTCCATTATGATGTCATAATGCAACATTCCATTATGATGTCATAATGCAAAATTCCATTATGATGTCATAATGCAACATTCCATTATGATGTCATAATGAAAAAATTCCATTATGATGTCATAATGCAACATTCCATTATGATGTCATAATGCAAAATTCCATTATGATGTCATAATGCCAAATTCCATTATGATGTCATAATGCAACATTCCATTATGATGTCATAATGCAAAATTCCATTATGATGTCATAATGTAAAAATTCCATTATGATGTCATAATGTAAAAATTCTATTATGATGTCATAATGCAAAATTCCATTATGATGTCATAAAGTAAAAATTCCATTATGATGTCATAATGTAAAAATTCTATTATGATGTCATAATGCAAAATTCCATTATGATGTCATAATGCAACATTCCATTATGATGTCATAAAGTAAAAATTCCATTATGATGTCATAATGTAAAAATTCTATTATGATGTCATAATGCAAAATTCCATTATGATGTCATAATGCAACATTCCATTATGATGTCAATGCAAAATTCCATTATGATGTCATAATGCCAAATTCCATTATGATGTCATAATGCAACATTCCATTATGATGTCATAATGCAAAATTCCATTATGATGTCATAATGTAAAAATTCCATTATGATGTCATAATGCAACATTCCATTATGATGTCATAATGCCAAATTCCATTATGATGTCATAATGCCAAATTCCATTATGATGTCATAATGCAACATTCCATTATGATGTATCATAATGTAACATTCCATTATGATGTCATAATGCAACATTCCATTATGATGTCATAAAGTAAAAATTCCATTATGATGTCATAATGTAAAAATTCTATTATGATGTCATAATGCAAAATTCCATTATGATGTCATAATGCAACATTCCATTATGATGTCATAATGCAAAATTCCATTATGATGTCATAATGCAACATTCCATTATGATGTCATAATGAAAAAATTCCATTATGATGTCATAATGTAACATTCCATTATGATGTCATAATGCAAAACTCCATTATGATGTCATAATGCCAAATTCCATTATGATGTCATAATGCAACATTCCATTATGATGTCATAATGCAAAATTCCATTATGATGTCATAATGCCAAATTCCATTATGATGTCATAATGCAACATTCCATTATGATGTCATAATGCAAAATTCGATTATGATGTCATAATGTAAAAATTCCATTATGATGTCATAATGTAAAAATTCTATTATGATGTCATAATGCAAAATTCCATTATGATGTCATAATGCAACATTCCATTATGATGTCATAATGTAAAAATTCCATTATGATGTCATAATGCAACATTCCATTATGATGTCATAATGTAAAAATTCCATTATGATGTTATAATGCAACATTCCATTATGATGTCATAATGCAAAATTCCATTATGATGTCATAATGCAACATTCCATTATGATGTCATAATGCAAAATTCCATTATGATGTCATAATGCAACATTCCATTATGATGTCATAATGTAAAAATTCCATTATGATGTCATAATGCAACATTCCATTATGATGTCATAATGCAAAATTCCATTATGATGTCATAATGCAAAATTCCATTATGATGTCATAATGTAAAAATTCCATTATGATGTCATAATGCAAAATTCCATTATGATGTCATAAAGAAAAAATTACATTATGATGTCATAATGTAAAAATTCTATTATGATGTCATAATGCAAAATTCCATTATGATGTCATAATGCAATATTCCATTATGATGTCATAATGTAAAAATTCCATTATGATGTCATAATGCAACATTCCATTATGATGTCATAATGTAAAAATTCCATTATGATGTCATAATGCAACATTCCATTATTATGTCATAATGCCAAATTCCATTATGATGTCATAATGCCAAATACCATTATGATGTCATAATGCAAAATTCCATTATGATGTCATAATGTAAAAATTCCATTATGATGTCATAATGCAACATTCCATAATGACATAATGGAATTTTTACATTATGACATCATAATGTAACATTCCATTATGATGTCATAATGCAAAATTCCATTATGTCATAAAGTAAAAATTCCATTATGATGTCATAATGTAAAAATTCTATTATGATGTCATAATGCAAAATTCCATTATGATGTCATAATGCAACATTCCATTATGATGTCATGATGCAAAATTCCATTATGATGTCATAATGCAACATTCCATTATGATGTCATAATGTAAAAATTCCATTATGATGTCATAATGCAACATTCCATTATGATGTCATAATACAAAATTCCATTATGATGTCATAATGCAACATTCCATTATGATGTCATAATGTAAAAATTCCATTATGATGTCATAATGCCAAATTCCATTATGATGTCATAATGCAAAATTCCATTATGATGTCATAATGCAAAATTCCATTATGATGTCATAATGTAAAAATTCCATTATGATGTCATAATGCAACATTCCATAATGACATAATGGAATTTTTACATTATGACATCATAATGTAACATTCCATTATGATGTCATAATGCAAAATTCCATTATGATGTCATAAAGTAAAAATTCCATTATGATGTCATAATGTAAAAATTCTATTATGATGTCATAATGCAAAATTCCATTATGATGTCATAATACAACATTCCATTATGATGTCATAATGCAAAATTCCATTATGATGTCATAATGCAAAATTCCATTATGATGTCATAATGCAAAATTCCATTATGATGTCATAATGTAAAAATTCCATTATGATGTCATAATGCAACATTCCATTATGATGTCATAATGTAAAAATTTCATTATGATGTCATAATGCAACATTCCATTATGATGTCATAATGCAAAATTCCATTATGATGTCATAATGCCAAATTCCATTATGATGTCATAATGCAACTTTCCATTATGATGTCATAATGCAAAATTCCATTATGATGTCATAATGTAAAAATTCCATTATGATGTCATAATGCAACATTCCATTATGACATCATAATGGAATTTTTACATTATGACATCATAATGTAACATTCCATTATGATGTCATAATGCAAAATTCCATTATGATGTCATAAAGTAAAAATTCCATTATGATGTCATAATGTAAAAATTCTATTATGATGTCATAATGCAAAATTCCATTATGATGTCATAATGCAACATTCCATTATGATGTCATAATGCAAAATTCCATTATGATGTCATAATGCAAAATTCCATTATGATGTCATAATGAAAAAATTCCATTATGATGTCATAATGCAACATTCCATTATGATGTCATAATGCAAAATTCCATTATGATGTCATAATGCCAAATTCCATTATGATGTCATAATGCAACATTCCATTATGATGTCATAATGCAAAATTCCATTATGATGTCATAATGTAAAAATTCCATTATGATGTCATAATGTAAAAATTCTATTATGATGTCATAATGCAAAATTCCATTATGATGTCATAAAGTAAAAATTCCATTATGATGTCATAATGTAAAAATTCTATTATGATGTCATAATGCAAAATTCCATTATGATGTGATAATGCAACATTCCATTATGATGTCATAAAGTAAAAATTCCATTATGATGTCATAATGTAAAAATTCTATTATGATGTCATAATGCAAAATTCCATTATGATGTCATAATGCAACATTCCATTATGATGTCAATGCAAAATTCCATTATGATGTCATAATGCCAAATTCCATTATGATGTCATAATGCCAAATTCCATTATGATGTCATAATGCCAAATTCCATTATGATGTCATAATGCAACATTCCATTATGATGTATCATAATGTAACATTCCATTATGATGTCATAATGCAACATTCCATTATGATGTCATAAAGTAAAAATTCCATTATGATGTCATAATGTAAAAATTCTATTATGATGTCATAATGCAAAATTCCATTATGATGTCATAATGCAACATTCCATTATGATGTCATAATGCAAAATTCCATTATGATGTCATAATGCAACATTCCATTATGATGTCATAATGAAAAAATTCCATTATGATGTCATAATGTAACATTCCATTATGATGTCATAATGCAAAACTCCATTATGATGTCATAATGCCAAATTCCATTATGATGTCATAATGCAACATTCCATTATGATGTCATAATGCAAAATTCCATTATGATGTCATAATGCCAAATTCCATTATGATGTCATAATGCAACATTCCATTATGATGTCATAATGCAAAATTCGATTATGATGTCATAATGTAAAAATTCCATTATGATGTCATAATGTAAAAATTCTATTATGATGTCATAATGCAAAATTCCATTATGATGTCATAATGCAACATTCCATTATGATGTCATAATGTAAAAATTCCATTATGATGTCATAATGCAACATTCCATTATGATGTCATAATGTAAAAATTCCATTATGATGTTATAATGCAACATTCCATTATGATGTCATAATGCAAAATTCCATTATGATGTCATAATGCAACATTCCATTATGATGTCATAATGCAAAATTCCATTATGATGTCATAATGCAACATTCCATTATGATGTCATAATGTAAAAATTCCATTATGATGTCATAATGCAACATTCCATTATGATGTCATAATGCAAAATTCCATTATGATGTCATAATGCAAAATTCCATTATGATGTCATAATGTAAAAATTCCATTATGATGTCATAATGCAAAATTCCATTATGATGTCATAAAGAAAAAATTACATTATGATGTCATAATGTAAAAATTCTATTATGATGTCATAATGCAAAATTCCATTATGATGTCATAATGCAATATTCCATTATGATGTCATAATGTAAAAATTCCATTATGATGTCATAATGCAACATTCCATTATGATGTCATAATGTAAAAATTCCATTATGATGTCATAATGCAACATTCCATTATTATGTCATAATGCCAAATTCCATTATGATGTCATAATGCCAAATACCATTATGATGTCATAATGCAAAATTCCATTATGATGTCATAATGTAAAAATTCCATTATGATGTCATAATGCAACATTCCATAATGACATAATGGAATTTTTACATTATGACATCATAATGTAACATTCCATTATGATATCATAATGCAAAATTCCATTATGTCATAAAGTAAAAATTCCATTATGATGTCATAATGTAAAAATTCTATTATGATGTCATAATGCAAAATTCCATTATGATGTCATAATGCAACATTCCATTATGATGTCATGATGCAAAATTCCATTATGATGTCATAATGCAACATTCCATTATGATGTCATAATGTAAAAATTCCATTATGATGTCATAATGCAACATTCCATTATGATGTCATAATACAAAATTCCATTATGATGTCATAATGCAACATTCCATTATGATGTCATAATGTAAAAATTCCATTATGATGTCATAATGCCAAATTCCATTATGATGTCATAATGCAAAATTCCATTATGATGTCATAATGCAAAATTCCATTATGATGTCATAATGTAAAAATTCCATTATGATGTCATAATGCAACATTCCATAATGACATAATGGAATTTTTACATTATGACATCATAATGTAACATTCCATTATGATGTCATAATGCAAAATTCCATTATGATGTCATAAAGTAAAAATTCCATTATGATGTCATAATGTAAAAATTCTATTATGATGTCATAATGCAAAATTCCATTATGATGTCATAATACAACATTCCATTATGATGTCATAATGCAAAATTCCATTATGATGTCATAATGCAAAATTCCATTATGATGTCATAATGCAAAATTCCATTATGATGTCATAATGTAAAAATTCCATTATGATGTCATAATGCAACATTCCATTATGATGTCATAATGTAAAAATTCCATTATGATGTCATAATGCAACATTCCATTATGATGTCATAATGCAAAATTCCATTATGATGTCATAATGCCAAATTCCATTATGATGTCATAATGCAACATTCCATTATGATGTCATAATGCAAAATTCCATTATGATGTCATAATGTAAAAATTCCATTATGATGTCATAATGCAACATTCCATTATGACATCATAATGGAATTTTTACATTATGACATCATAATGTAACATTCCATTATGATGTCATAATGCAAAATTCCATTATGATGTCATAAAGTAAAAATTCCATTATGATGTCATAATGTAAAAATTCTATTATGATGTCATAATGCAAAATTCCATTATGATGTCATAATGCAACATTCCATTATGATGTCATAATGCAAAATTCCATTATGATGTCATAATGCAACATTCCATTATGATGTCATAATGAAAAAAATTCCATTATGATGTCATAATGCAACATTCCATTATGATGTCATAATGCAAAATTATATTATGTCATAAAGTAAAAATTCCATTATGATGTCATAATGTAAAAATTCTATTATGATGTCATAATGCAAAATTCCATTATGATGTCATAATGCAACATTCCATTATGATGTCATGATGCAAAATTCCATTATGATGTCATAATGCAACATTCCATTATGATGTCATAATGTAAAAATTCCATTATGATGTCATAATGCAACATTCCATTATGATGTCATAATACAAAATTCCATTATGATGTCATAATGCAACATTCCATTATGATGTCATAATGTAAAAATTCCATTATGATGTCATAATGCCAAATTCCATTATGATGTCATAATGCAAAATTCCATTATGATGTCATAATGCAAAATTCCATTATGATGTCATAATGTAAAAATTCCATTATGATGTCATAATGCAACATTCCATAATGACATAATGGAATTTTTACATTATGACATCATAATGTAACATTCCATTATGATGTCATAATGCAAAATTCCATTATGATGTCATAAAGTAAAAATTCCATTATGATGTCATAATGTAAAAATTCTATTATGATGTCATAATGCAAAATTCCATTATGATGTCATAATACAACATTCCATTATGATGTCATAATGCAAAATTCCATTATGATGTCATAATGCAAAATTCCATTATGATGTCATAATGTAAAAATTCCATTATGATGTCACAATGCAACATTCCATTATGATGTCATAATGTAAAAATTCCATTATGATGTCATAATGCAACATTCCATTATGATGTCATAATGCAAAATTCCATTATGATGTCATAATGCCAAATTCCATTATGATGTCATAATGCAACATTCCATTATGATGTCATAATGCAAAATTCCATTATGATGTCATAATGTAAAAATTCCATTATGATGTCATAATGCAACATTCCATTATGACATAATGGAATTTTTACATTATGACATCATAATGTAACATTCCATTATGATGTCATAATGCAAAATTCCATTATGATGTCATAAAGTAAAAATTCCATTATGATGTCATAATGTAAAAATTCTATTATGATGTCATAATGCAAAATTCCATTATGATGTCATAATGCAACATTCCATTATGATGTCATAATGCAAAATTCCATTATGATGTCATAATGCAACATTCCATTATGATGTCATAATGAAAAAAATTCCATTATGATGTCATAATGCAACATTCCATTATGATGTCATAATGCAAAATTCCATTATGATGTCATAATGTAAAAATTCCATTATGATGTCATAATGCAAAATTCCATTATGATGTCATAAAGTAAAAATTCCATTATGATGTCATAATGCAAAATTCCATTATGATGTCATAATGTAAAAATTCCATTATGATGTCATAATGCAACATTCCATTATG
Source organism: Eleutherodactylus coqui (assembly GCF_035609145.1). Taxonomy (NCBI): domain Eukaryota; kingdom Metazoa; phylum Chordata; class Amphibia; order Anura; family Eleutherodactylidae; genus Eleutherodactylus; species Eleutherodactylus coqui. The sequence goes on along the minus strand of NW_027102475.1, from coordinate 1,785,655 downwards.
ATGTCATAATGTAAAAATTCCATTATGATGTCATAATGCAACATTCCATTATGATGTCATAATGTAAAAATTCCATTATGATGTCATAATTAGAGATGAGCGAACGCGTCCGTTACGGACACATCCGCACCCGGACACCGGCTTTAGCGAACACTGCAGTGTTCGCGCGTAAGTGTCCGGGTGCCGCCGGGGGGCGGGGAGATGCGCGGCGGCGCGAGCGGCAGTAGCGGGGAACAGGGGGGAGCCCTCTCTCTCTCCCTCTCCCCCCACTCCCCACCGCACCCCCCCGGGCTGCCACGGCGGCCCCCAAACTTTTTCGCCCGAACACTGAGGTGTTCGCAAAGTTCGGTGTTCGGGCGAAAAAGGGGCGGAGCCGAACGTGTTCGCTCATCTCTAGTCATAATGCAACATTCCATTATGATGTCATAATGCAACATTCCATTATGATGTCATAATGCAACATTCCATTATGATGTCATAAAGTAAAAATTCCATTATGATGTCATAATGTAAAAATTCCATTATGATGTCATAAAGTAAAAATTCCATTATGATGTCATAATGCAACATTCCATTATGATGTCATAATGCAACATTCCATTATGATGTCATAATGTAAAAATTCCATTATGATGTCATAATGCAACATTCCATTATGATGTCATAATGCAAAATTCCATTATGTCATAATGCAAAATTCCATTATGATGTCATAATGCAACATTCCATTATGATGTCAATGCAACATTCCATTATGATGTCATAATGCCAAAATCCATTATGATGTCATAATGCAACATTCCATTATGATGTCATAATGCAAAATTCCATTATGATGTCATAATGTAAAAATTCCATTATGATGTCATAATGCAACATTCCATTATGATGTCATAATGCAAAATTCCATTATGATGTCATAATGCAACATTCCATTATGATGTCATAATGCAAAATTCCATTATGATGTCATAATGCAACATTCCATTATGATGTCATAATGTAAAAACTCCATTATGATGTCATAATGCAACATTCCATTATGATGTCATAATGCAAAATTCCATTATGATGTCATAATGCAACATTCCATTATGATGTCATAATGCAACATTCCATTATGATGTCATAATGCAACATTCCATTATGATGTCATAATGCAAAATTCCATTATGATGTCATAATGTAAAAATTCCATTATGATGTCATAATGTAAAAATTCTATTATGATGTCATAATGCAAAATTCCATTATGATGTCATAATGCAACATTCCATTATGATGTCATAAAGTAAAAATTCCATTATGATGTCATAATGTAAAAATTCTATTATGATGTCATAATGCAAAATTCCATTATGATGTCATAATGCAACATTCCATTATGATGTCATAAAGTAAAAATTCCATTATGATGTCATAATGTAAAAATTCTATTATGATGTCATAATGCAAAATTCCATTATGATGTCATAATGCAACATTCCATTATGATGTCATAAAGTAAAAATTCCATTATGATGTCATAATGTAAAAATTCTATTATGATGTCATAATGCAAAATTCCATTATGATGTCATAATGCAACATTCCATTATGATGTCAATGCAAAATTCCATTATGATGTCATAATGCAAAATTCCATTATGATGTCATAATGCAACATTCCATTATGATGTCATAATGCAAAATTCCATTATGATGTCATAATGTAAAAATTCCATTATGATGTCATAATGCAACATTCCATTATGATGTCATAATGCCAAATTCCATTATGATGTCATAATGCCAAATTCCATTATGATGTCATAATGCAACATTCCATTATGATGTATCATAATGTAACATTCCATTATGATGTCATAATGCAACATTCCATTATGATGTCATAAAGTAAAAATTCCATTATGATGTCATAATGTAAAAATTCTATTATGATGTCATAATGCAAAATTCCATTATGATGTCATAATGCAACATTCCATTATGATGTCATAATGAAAAAATTCCATTATGATGTCATAATGCAACATTCCATTATGATGTCATAATGCAAAATTCCATTATGATGTCATAATGCAAAATTCCATTATGATGTCATAATGCAACATTCCATTATGATGTCATAATGCAAAATTCCATTATGATGTCATAATGCCAAATTCCATTATGATGTCATAATGCAACATTCCATTATGATGTCATAAGGCAAAATTCCATTATGATGTCATAACGTAAAAATTCCATTATGATGTCATAATGTAAAAATTCTATTATGATGTCATAATGCAAAATTCCATTATGATGTCATAATGCCAAATTCCATTATGATGTCATAATGCAACATTCCATTATGATGTCATAATGCAAAATTCCATTATGATGTCATAATGTAAAAATTCCATTATGATGTCATAATGCAACATTCCATAATGACATAATGGAATTTTTACATTATGACATCATAATGTAACATTCCATTATGATGTCATAATGCAAAATTCCATTATGATGTCATAAAGTAAAAATTCCATTATGATGTCATAATGTAAAAATTCTATTATGATGTCATAATGCAAAATTCCATTATGATGTCATAATGCAACATTCCATTATGATGTCATAATGCAAAATTCCATTATGATGTCATAATGCAACATTCCATTATGATGTCATAATGTAAAAATTCCATTATGATGTCATAATTAGAGATGAGCGAACGTGTCCGTTACGGACACATCCGCAGCCGGACACCGGCTTTAGCGAACACTGCAGTGTTCGCGCGTAAGTGTCCGGGTGCTGCCGGGGGGCGGGGAGATGCGCGGCGGCGCGAGCGGCAGTAGCGGGGAACAGGGGGGAGCCCTCTCTCTCTCCCTCTCCCCCCCACTCCCCACCGCACCCCCCCGGGCTGCCACGGCGGCCCCCGAACTTTTTCGCCCGAACACTGAGGTGTTCGCAAAGTTCGGTGTTCGGGCGAAAAAGGGGCGGAGCCGAACGTGTTCGCTCATCTCTAGTCATAATGCAACATTCCATTATGATGTCATAATGCAACATTCCATTATGATGTCATAAAGTAAAAATTCCATTATGATGTCATAATGTAAAAATTCCATTATGATGTCATAATGCAAAATTCCATTATGATGTCATAAAGTAAAAATTCCATTATGATGTCATAATGCAACATTCCATTATGATGTCATAATGCAAAATTCCATTATGATGTCATAATGCAACATTCCATTATGATGTCATAATGTAAAAATTCCATTATGATGTCATAATGCAACATTCCATTATGATGTCATAATGCAAAATTCCATTATGTCATAATGCAAAATTCCATTATGATGTCATAATGCAACATTCCATTATGATGTCAATGCAAAATTCCATTATGATGTCATAATGCCAAATTCCATTATGATGTCATAATGCAACATTCCATTATGATGTCATAATGCAAAATTCCATTATGATGTCATAATGTAAAAATTCCATTATGATGTTATAATGCAACATTCCATTATGATGTCATAATGCAACATTCCATTATGATGTCATAATGCAAAATTCCATTATGATGTCACAATGCAACATTCCATTATGATGTCATAATGCAAAATTCCATTATGATGTCATAATGTAACATTCCATTATGATGTCATAATGCAAAATTCCATTATGATGTCATAATGCAAAATTCCATTATGATGTCATAATGTAAAAATTCCATTATGATGTCATAATGCAACATTCCATTATGATGTCATAATGTAAAAATTCCATTATGATGTTATAATGCAACATTCCATTATGATGTCATAATGCAACATTCCATTATGATGTCATAATGCAAAATTCCATTATGATGTCATAATGCAACATTCCATTATGATGTCATAATGCAAAATTCCATTATGATGTCATAATGTAAAAATTCCATTATGATGTCATAATGCAACATTCCATAATGACATAATGGAATTTTTACATTATGACATCATAATGTAACATTCCATTATGATGTCATAATGCAAAATTCCATTATGATGTCATAAAGTAAAAATTCCATTATGATGTCATAATGTAAAAATTCTATTATGATGTCATAATGCAAAATTCCATTATGATGTCATAATGCAACATTCCATTATGATGTCAATGCAAAATTCCATTATGATGTCATAATGCCAAATTCCATTATGATGTCATAATGCAACATTCCATTATGATGTCATAATGCAAAATTCCATTATGATGTCATAATGTAAAAATTCCATTATGATGTCATAATGCAACATTCCATTATGATGTCATAATGCCAAATTCCATTATGATGTCATAATGCCAAATTCCATTATGATGTCATAATGCAACATTCCATTATGATGTATCATAATGTAACATTCCATTATGATGTCATAATGCAACATTCCATTATGATGTCATAATGTAAAAATTCCATTATGATGTCATAATGCAAAATTCCATTATGATGTCATAATGCAAAATTCCATTATGATGTCATAATGCAACATTCCATTATGATGTCATAATGCAAAATTCCATTATGATGTCATAATGCAACATTCCATTATGATGTCATAATGAAAAAATTCCATTATGATGTCATAATGTAACATTCCATTATGATGTCATAATGCAAAATTCCAATATGATGTCATAATGCAAAATTCCATTATGATGTCATAATGCCAAATTCCATTATGATGTCATAATGCAACATTCCATTATGAAGTCATAATGCAAAATTCCATTATGATGTCATAATGTAAAAATTCCATTATGATGTCATAATGCAACATTCCATTATGATGTCATAAAGTAAAAATTCCATTATGATGTCATAATGCAAAATTCCATTATGATGTCATAATGTAAAAATTCCATTATGATGTCATAATGCAACATTCCATTATGATGTCATAATGTAAAAATTCCATTATGATGTTATAATGCAACATTCCATTATGATGTCATAATGCAACATTCCATTATGATGTCATAATGCAAAATTCCATTATGATGTCACAATGCAACATTCCATTATGATGTCATAATGCAAAATTCCATTATGATGTCATAATGTAACATTCCATTATGATGTCATAATGCAAAATTCCATTATGATGTCATAATGCAAAATTCCATTATGATGTCATAATGTAAAAATTCCATTATGATGTCATAATGCAACATCCCATTATGATGTCATAATGTAAAAATTCCATTATGATGTTATAATGCAACATTCCATTATGATGTCATAATGCAACATTCCATTATGATGTCATAATGCAAAATTCCATTATGATGTCATAATGCAACATTCCATTATGATGTCATAATGCAAAATTCCATTATGATGTCATAATGTAAAAATTCCATTATGATGTCATAATGCAACATTCCATAATGACATAATGGAATTTTTACATTATGACATCATAATGTAACATTCCATTATGATGTCATAATGCAAAATTCCATTATGATGTCATAAAGTAAAAATTCCATTATGATGTCATAATGTAAAAATTCTATTATGATGTCATAATGCAAAATTCCATTATGATGTCATAATGCAACATTCCATTATGATGTCATAATGCCAAATTCCATTATGATGTCATAATGCCAAATTCCATTATGATGTCATAATGCAACATTCCATTATGATGTCATAATGCAAAATTCCATTATGATGTCATAATGTAAAAATTCCATTATGATGTCATAATGCAACATTCCATTATGATGTCATAATGCCAAATTCCATTATGATGTCATAATGCCAAATTCCATTATGATGTCATAATGTAACATTCCATTATGATGTCATAATGCAACATTCCATTATGATGTCATAAAGTAAAAATTCCATTATGATGTCATAATGTAAAAATTCTATTATGATGTCATAATGCAAAATTCCATTATGATGTCATAATGCAACATTCCATTATGATGTCATAATGCAAAATTCCATTATGATGTCATAATGCAACATTCCATTATGATGTCATAATGAAAAAATTCCATTATGATGTCATAATGTAACATTCCATTATGATGTCATAATGCAAAATTCCAATATGATGTCATAATGCAAAATTCCATTATGATGTCATAATGCCAAATTCCATTATGATGTCATAATGCTACATTCCATTATGAAGTCATAATGCAAAATTCTATTATGATGTCATAATGTAAAAATTCCATTATGATGTCATAATGCAACATTCCATTATGATGTCATAAAGTAAAAATTCCATTATGATGTCATAATGCAAAATTCCATTATGATGTCATAATGTAAAAATTCCATTATGATGTCATAATGCAACATTCCATTATGATGTCATAATGTAAAAATTCCATTATGATGTTATAATGCAACATTCCATTATGATGTCATAATGCAACATTCCATTATGATGTCATAATGCAAAATTCCATTATGATGTCATAATGCAACATTCCATTATGATGTCATAATGCAAAATTCCATTATGATGTCATAATGTAAAAATTCCATTATGATGTCATAATGCAACATTCCATAATGACATAATGGAATTTTTACATTATGACATCATAATGTAACATTCCATTATGATGTCATAATGCAAAATTCCATTATGATGTCATAAAGTAAAAATTCCATTATGATGTCATAATGTAAAAATTCTATTATGATGTCATAATGCAAAATTCCATTATGATGTCATAATGCAACATTCCATTATGATGTCAATGCAAAATTCCATTATGATGTCATAATGCCAAATTCCATTATGATGTCATAATGCAACATTCCATTATGATGTCATAATGCAAAATTCCATTATGATGTCATAATGTAAAAATTCCATTATGATGTCATAATGCAACATTCCATTATGATGTCATAATGCCAAATTCCATTATGATGTCATAATGCCAAATTCCATTATGATGTCATAATGCAACATTCCATTATGATGTATCATAATGTAACATTCCATTATGATGTCATAATGCAACATTCCATTATGATGTCATAATGTAAAAATTCCATTATGATGTCATAATGCAAAATTCCATTATGATGTCATAATGCAAAATTCCATTATGATGTCATAATGCAACATTCCATTATGATGTCATAATGCAAAATTCCATTATGATGTCATAATGCAACATTCCATTATGATGTCATAATGAAAAAATTCCATTATGATGTCATAATGTAACATTCCATTATGATGTCATAATGCAAAATTCCAATATGATGTCATAATGCAAAATTCCATTATGATGTCATAATGCCAAATTCCATTATGATGTCATAATGCAACATTCCATTATGAAGTCATAATGCAAAATTCCATTATGATGTCATAATGTAAAAATTCCATTATGATGTCATAATGCAACATTCCATTATGATGTCATAAAGTAAAAATTCCATTATGATGTCATAATGCAAAATTCCATTATGATGTCATAATGTAAAAATTCCATTATGATGTCATAATGCAACATTCCATTATGATGTCATAATGTAAAAATTCCATTATGATGTTATAATGCAACATTCCATTATGATGTCATAATGCAACATTCCATTATGATGTCATAATGCAAAATTCCATTATGATGTCACAATGCAACATTCCATTATGATGTCATAATGCAAAATTCCATTATGATGTCATAATGTAACATTCCATTATGATGTCATAATGCAAAATTCCATTATGATGTCATAATGCAAAATTCCATTATGATGTCATAATGTAAAAATTCCATTATGATGTCATAATGCAACATCCCATTATGATGTCATAATGTAAAAATTCCATTATGATGTTATAATGCAACATTCCATTATGATGTCATAATGCAACATTCCATTATGATGTCATAATGCAAAATTCCATTATGATGTCATAATGCAACATTCCATTATGATGTCATAATGCAAAATTCCATTATGATGTCATAATGTAAAAATTCCATTATGATGTCATAATGCAACATTCCATAATGACATAATGGAATTTTTACATTATGACATCATAATGTAACATTCCATTATGATGTCATAATGCAAAATTCCATTATGATGTCATAAAGTAAAAATTCCATTATGATGTCATAATGTAAAAATTCTATTATGATGTCATAATGCAAAATTCCATTATGATGTCATAATGCAACATTCCATTATGATGTCATAATGCCAAATTCCATTATGATGTCATAATGCCAAATTCCATTATGATGTCATAATGCAACATTCCATTATGATGTCATAATGCAAAATTCCATTATGATGTCATAATGTAAAAATTCCATTATGATGTCATAATGCAACATTCCATTATGATGTCATAATGCCAAATTCCATTATGATGTCATAATGCCAAATTCCATTATGATGTCATAATGTAACATTCCATTATGATGTCATAATGCAACATTCCATTATGATGTCATAAAGTAAAAATTCCATTATGATGTCATAATGTAAAAATTCTATTATGATGTCATAATGCAAAATTCCATTATGATGTCATAATGCAACATTCCATTATGATGTCATAATGCAAAATTCCATTATGATGTCATAATGCAACATTCCATTATGATGTCATAATGAAAAAATTCCATTATGATGTCATAATGTAACATTCCATTATGATGTCATAATGCAAAATTCCAATATGATGTCATAATGCAAAATTCCATTATGATGTCATAATGCCAAATTCCATTATGATGTCATAATGCTACATTCCATTATGAAGTCATAATGCAAAATTCTATTATGATGTCATAATGTAAAAATTCCATTATGATGTCATAATGCAACATTCCATTATGATGTCATAAAGTAAAAATTCCATTATGATGTCATAATGCAAAATTCCATTATGATGTCATAATGTAAAAATTCCATTATGATGTCATAATGCAACATTCCATTATGATGTCATAATGTAAAAATTCCATTATGATGTTATAATGCAACATTCCATTATGATGTCATAATGCAACATTCCATTATGATGTCATAATGCAAAATTCCATTATGATGTCACAATGCAACATTCCATTATGATGTCATAATGCAAAATTCCATTATGATGTCATAATGTAACATTCCATTATGATGTCATAATGCAAAATTCCATTATGATGTCATAATGCAAAATTCCATTATGATGTCATAATGTAAAAATTCCATTATGATGTCATAATGCAACATTCCATTATGATGTCATAATGTAAAAATTCCATTATGATGTTATAATGCAACATTCCATTATGATGTCATAATGCAACATTCCATTATGATGTCATAATGCAAAATTCCATTATGATGTCATAATGCAACATTCCATTATGATGTCATAATGCAAAATTCCATTATGATGTCATAATGTAAAAATTCCATTATGATGTCATAATGCAACATTCCATAATGACATAATGGAATTTTTACATTATGACATCATAATGTAACATTCCATTATGATGTCATAATGCAAAATTCCATTATGATGTCATAAAGTAAAAATTCCATTATGATGTCATAATGTAAAAATTCTATTATGATGTCATAATGCAAAATTCCATTATGATGTCATAATGCAACATTCCATTATGATGTCATAATGCAAAATTCCATTATGATGTCATAATGCAACATTCCATTATGATGTCATAATGTAAAAATTCCATTATGATGTCATAATTAGAGATGAGCGAACGTGTCCGTTACGGACACATCCGCAGCCGGACACCGGCTTTAGCGAACACTGCAGTGTTCGCGCGTAAGTGTCCGGGTGCTGCCGGGGGGCGGGGAGATGCGCGGCGGCGCGAGCGGCAGTAGCGGGGAACAGGGGGGAGCCCTCTCTCTCTCCCTCTCCCCCCCACTCCCCACCGCACCCCCCCGGGCTGCCACGGCGGCCCCCGAACTTTTTCGCCCGAACACTGAGGTGTTCGCAAAGTTCGGTGTTCGGGCGAAAAAGGGGCGGAGCCGAACGTGTTCGCTCATCTCTAGTCATAATGCAACATTCCATTATGATGTCATAATGCAACATTCCATTATGATGTCATAAAGTAAAAATTCCATTATGATGTCATAATGTAAAAATTCCATTATGATGTCATAATGCAAAATTCCATTATGATGTCATAAAGTAAAAATTCCATTATGATGTCATAATGCAACATTCCATTATGATGTCATAATGCAAAATTCCATTATGATGTCATAATGCAACATTCCATTATGATGTCATAATGTAAAAATTCCATTATGATGTCATAATGCAACATTCCATTATGATGTCATAATGCAAAATTCCATTATGTCATAATGCAAAATTCCATTATGATGTCATAATGCAACATTCCATTATGATGTCAATGCAAAATTCCATTATGATGTCATAATGCCAAATTCCATTATGATGTCATAATGCAACATTCCATTATGATGTCATAATGCAAAATTCCATTATGATGTCATAATGTAAAAATTCCATTATGATGTTATAATGCAACATTCCATTATGATGTCATAATGCAACATTCCATTATGATGTCATAATGCAAAATTCCATTATGATGTCACAATGCAACATTCCATTATGATGTCATAATGCAAAATTCCATTATGATGTCATAATGTAACATTCCATTATGATGTCATAATGCAAAATTCCATTATGATGTCATAATGCAAAATTCCATTATGATGTCATAATGTAAAAATTCCATTATGATGTCATAATGCAACATTCCATTATGATGTCATAATGTAAAAATTCCATTATGATGTTATAATGCAACATTCCATTATGATGTCATAATGCAACATTCCATTATGATGTCATAATGCAAAATTCCATTATGATGTCATAATGCAACATTCCATTATGATGTCATAATGCAAAATTCCATTATGATGTCATAATGTAAAAATTCCATTATGATGTCATAATGCAACATTCCATAATGACATAATGGAATTTTTACATTATGACATCATAATGTAACATTCCATTATGATGTCATAATGCAAAATTCCATTATGATGTCATAAAGTAAAAATTCCATTATGATGTCATAATGTAAAAATTCTATTATGATGTCATAATGCAAAATTCCATTATGATGTCATAATGCAACATTCCATTATGATGTCAATGCAAAATTCCATTATGATGTCATAATGCCAAATTCCATTATGATGTCATAATGCAACATTCCATTATGATGTCATAATGCAAAATTCCATTATGATGTCATAATGTAAAAATTCCATTATGATGTCATAATGCAACATTCCATTATGATGTCATAATGCCAAATTCCATTATGATGTCATAATGCCAAATTCCATTATGATGTCATAATGCAACATTCCATTATGATGTATCATAATGTAACATTCCATTATGATGTCATAATGCAACATTCCATTATGATGTCATAATGTAAAAATTCCATTATGATGTCATAATGCAAAATTCCATTATGATGTCATAATGCAAAATTCCATTATGATGTCATAATGCAACATTCCATTATGATGTCATAATGCAAAATTCCATTATGATGTCATAATGCAACATTCCATTATGATGTCATAATGAAAAAATTCCATTATGATGTCATAATGTAACATTCCATTATGATGTCATAATGCAAAATTCCAATATGATGTCATAATGCAAAATTCCATTATGATGTCATAATGCCAAATTCCATTATGATGTCATAATGCAACATTCCATTATGAAGTCATAATGCAAAATTCCATTATGATGTCATAATGTAAAAATTCCATTATGATGTCATAATGCAACATTCCATTATGATGTCATAAAGTAAAAATTCCATTATGATGTCATAATGCAAAATTCCATTATGATGTCATAATGTAAAAATTCCATTATGATGTCATAATGCAACATTCCATTATGATGTCATAATGTAAAAATTCCATTATGATGTTATAATGCAACATTCCATTATGATGTCATAATGCAACATTCCATTATGATGTCATAATGCAAAATTCCATTATGATGTCACAATGCAACATTCCATTATGATGTCATAATGCAAAATTCCATTATGATGTCATAATGTAACATTCCATTATGATGTCATAATGCAAAATTCCATTATGATGTCATAATGCAAAATTCCATTATGATGTCATAATGTAAAAATTCCATTATGATGTCATAATGCAACATCCCATTATGATGTCATAATGTAAAAATTCCATTATGATGTTATAATGCAACATTCCATTATGATGTCATAATGCAACATTCCATTATGATGTCATAATGCAAAATTCCATTATGATGTCATAATGCAACATTCCATTATGATGTCATAATGCAAAATTCCATTATGATGTCATAATGTAAAAATTCCATTATGATGTCATAATGCAACATTCCATAATGACATAATGGAATTTTTACATTATGACATCATAATGTAACATTCCATTATGATGTCATAATGCAAAATTCCATTATGATGTCATAAAGTAAAAATTCCATTATGATGTCATAATGTAAAAATTCTATTATGATGTCATAATGCAAAATTCCATTATGATGTCATAATGCAACATTCCATTATGATGTCATAATGCAACATTCCATTATGATGTCATAATGCAAAATTCCATTATGATGTCATAATGCAACATTCCATTATGATGTCATAATGCAAAATTCCATTATGATGTCATAATGTAAAAATTCCATTATGATGTCATAATGCAACATTCCATAATGACATAATGGAATTTTTACATTATGACATCATAATGTAACATTCCATTATGATGTCATAATGCAAAATTCCATTATGATGTCATAAAGTAAAAATTCCATTATGATGTCATAATGTAAAAATTCTATTATGATGTCATAATGCAAAATTCCATTATGATGTCATAATGCAACATTCCATTATGATGTCAATGCAAAATTCCATTATGATGTCATAATGCCAAATTCCATTATGATGTCATAATGCAACATTCCATTATGATGTCATAATGCAAAATTCCATTATGATGTCATAATGTAAAAATTCCATTATGATGTCATAATGCAACATTCCATTATGATGTCATAATGCCAAATTCCATTATGATGTCATAATGCCAAATTCCATTATGATGTCATAATGCAACATTCCATTATGATGTATCATAATGTAACATTCCATTATGATGTCATAATGCAACATTCCATTATGATGTCATAATGTAAAAATTCCATTATGATGTCATAATGCAAAATTCCATTATGATGTCATAATGCAAAATTCCATTATGATGTCATAATGCAACATTCCATTATGATGTCATAATGCAAAATTCCATTATGATGTCATAATGCAACATTCCATTATGATGTCATAATGAAAAAATTCCATTATGATGTCATAATGTAACATTCCATTATGATGTCATAATGCAAAATTCCAATATGATGTCATAATGCAAAATTCCATTATGATGTCATAATGCCAAATTCCATTATGATGTCATAATGCAACATTCCATTATGAAGTCATAATGCAAAATTCCATTATGATGTCATAATGTAAAAATTCCATTATGATGTCATAATGCAACATTCCATTATGATGTCATAAAGTAAAAATTCCATTATGATGTCATAATGCAAAATTCCATTATGATGTCATAATGTAAAAATTCCATTATGATGTCATAATGCAACATTCCATTATGATGTCATAATGTAAAAATTCCATTATGATGTTATAATGCAACATTCCATTATGATGTCATAATGCAACATTCCATTATGATGTCATAATGCAAAATTCCATTATGATGTCACAATGCAACATTCCATTATGATGTCATAATGCAAAATTCCATTATGATGTCATAATGTAACATTCCATTATGATGTCATAATGCAAAATTCCATTATGATGTCATAATGCAAAATTCCATTATGATGTCATAATGTAAAAATTCCATTATGATGTCATAATGCAACATCCCATTATGATGTCATAATGTAAAAATTCCATTATGATGTTATAATGCAACATTCCATTATGATGTCATAATGCAACATTCCATTATGATGTCATAATGCAAAATTCCATTATGATGTCATAATGCAACATTCCATTATGATGTCATAATGCAAAATTCCATTATGATGTCATAATGTAAAAATTCCATTATGATGTCATAATGCAACATTCCATAATGACATAATGGAATTTTTACATTATGACATCATAATGTAACATTCCATTATGATGTCATAATGCAAAATTCCATTATGATGTCATAAAGTAAAAATTCCATTATGATGTCATAATGTAAAAATTCTATTATGATGTCATAATGCAAAATTCCATTATGATGTCATAATGCAACATTCCATTATGATGTCATAATGCCAAATTCCATTATGATGTCATAATGCCAAATTCCATTATGATGTCATAATGCAACATTCCATTATGATGTCATAATGCAAAATTCCATTATGATGTCATAATGTAAAAATTCCATTATGATGTCATAATGCAACATTCCATTATGATGTCATAATGCCAAATTCCATTATGATGTCATAATGCCAAATTCCATTATGATGTCATAATGTAACATTCCATTATGATGTCATAATGCAACATTCCATTATGATGTCATAAAGTAAAAATTCCATTATGATGTCATAATGTAAAAATTCTATTATGATGTCATAATGCAAAATTCCATTATGATGTCATAATGCAACATTCCATTATGATGTCATAATGCAAAATTCCATTATGATGTCATAATGCAACATTCCATTATGATGTCATAATGAAAAAATTCCATTATGATGTCATAATGTAACATTCCATTATGATGTCATAATGCAAAATTCCAATATGATGTCATAATGCAAAATTCCATTATGATGTCATAATGCCAAATTCCATTATGATGTCATAATGCTACATTCCATTATGAAGTCATAATGCAAAATTCTATTATGATGTCATAATGTAAAAATTCCATTATGATGTCATAATGCAACATTCCATTATGATGTCATAAAGTAAAAATTCCATTATGATGTCATAATGCAAAATTCCATTATGATGTCATAATGTAAAAATTCCATTATGATGTCATAATGCAACATTCCATTATGATGTCATAATGTAAAAATTCCATTATGATGTTATAATGCAACATTCCATTATGATGTCATAATGCAACATTCCATTATGATGTCATAATGCAAAATTCCATTATGATGTCACAATGCAACATTCCATTATGATGTCATAATGCAAAATTCCATTATGATGTCATAATGCAAAATTCCATTATGATGTCATAATGTAAAAATTCCATTATGATGTCATAATGCAACATTCCATTATGATGTCATAATGTAAAAATTCCATTATGATGTTATAATGCAACATTCCATTATGATGTCATAATGCAACATTCCATTATGATGTCATAATGCAAAATTCCATTATGATGTCATAATGCAACATTCCATTATGATGTCATAATGCAAAATTCCATTATGATGTCATAATGTAAAAATTCCATTATGATGTCATAATGCAACATTCCATAATGACATAATGGAATTTTTACATTATGACATCATAATGTAACATTCCATTATGATGTCATAATGCAAAATTCCATTATGATGTCATAAAGTAAAAATTCCATTATGATGTCATAATGTAAAAATTCTATTATGATGTCATAATGCAAAATTCCATTATGATGTCATAATGCAACATTCCATTATGATGTCATAATGCAAAATTCCATTATGATGTCATAATGCAACATTCCATTATGATGTCATAATGTAAAAATTCCATTATGATGTCATAATTAGAGATGAGCGAACGTGTCCGTTACGGACACATCCGCAGCCGGACACCGGCTTTAGCGAACACTGCAGTGTTCGCGCGTAAGTGTCCGGGTGCTGCCGGGGGGCGGGGAGATGCGCGGCGGCGCGAGCGGCAGTAGCGGGGAACAGGGGGGAGCCCTCTCTCTCTCCCTCTCCCCCCCACTCCCCACCGCACCCCCCCGGGCTGCCACGGCGGCCCCCGAACTTTTTCGCCCGAACACTGAGGTGTTCGCAAAGTTCGGTGTTCGGGCGAAAAAGGGGCGGAGCCGAACGTGTTCGCTCATCTCTAGTCATAATGCAACATTCCATTATGATGTCATAATGCAACATTCCATTATGATGTCATAAAGTAAAAATTCCATTATGATGTCATAATGTAAAAATTCCATTATGATGTCATAATGCAAAATTCCATTATGATGTCATAAAGTAAAAATTCCATTATGATGTCATAATGCAACATTCCATTATGATGTCATAATGCAAAATTCCATTATGATGTCATAATGCAACATTCCATTATGATGTCATAATGTAAAAATTCCATTATGATGTCATAATGCAACATTCCATTATGATGTCATAATGCAAAATTCCATTATGTCATAATGCAAAATTCCATTATGATGTCATAATGCAACATTCCATTATGATGTCAATGCAAAATTCCATTATGATGTCATAATGCCAAATTCCATTATGATGTCATAATGCAACATTCCATTATGATGTCATAATGCAAAATTCCATTATGATGTCATAATGTAAAAATTCCATTATGATGTCATAATGCAACATTCCATTATGATGTCATAATGCAAAATTCCATTATGATGTCATAATGCCAAATTCCATTATGATGTCATAATGCAACATTCCGTTATGATGTCATAATGCAAAATTTCATTATGATGTCATAATGTAAAAATTCCATTATGATGTCATAATGCAACATTCCATTATGACATAATGGAATTTTTACATTATGACATCATAATGTAACATTCCATTATGATGTCATAATGCAACATTCCATTATGATGTCATAATGCAAAATTCCATTATGATGTCATAATGCAACATTCCATTATGATGTCATAATGTAAAAATTCCATTATGATGTCATAATGCAACATTCCATTATGATGTAATAATGCAAAATTCCATTATGATGTCATAATGCAACATTCCATTATGATGTCATAATGCAACATTCCATTATGATGTCATAATGCAACATTCCATTATGATGTCATAATGCAAAATTCCATTATGATGTCATAATGCAACATTCCATTATGATGTCATAATGAAAAAATTCCATTATGATGTCATAATGTAACATTCCATTATGATGTCATAATGCAAAATTCCAATATGATGTCATAATGCAAAATTCCATTATGATGTCATAATGCCAAATTCCATTATGATGTCATAATGCAACATTCCATTATGAAGTCATAATGCAAAATTCCATTATGATGTCATAATGTAAAAATTCCATTATGATGTCATAATGCAACATTCCATTATGATGTCATAAAGTAAAAATTCCATTATGATGTCATAATGCAAAATTCCATTATGATGTCATAATGTAAAAATTCCATTATGATGTCATAATGCAACATTCCATTATGATGTCATAATGTAAAAATTCCATTATGATGTTATAATGCAACATTCCATTATGATGTCATAATGCAACATTCCATTATGATGTCATAATGCAAAATTCCATTATGATGTCACAATGCAACATTCCATTATGATGTCATAATGCAAAATTCCATTATGATGTCATAATGTAACATTCCATTATGATGTCATAATGCAAAATTCCATTATGATGTCATAATGCAACATTCCATTATGATGTATCATAATGTAACATTCCATTATGATGTCATAATGCAACATTCCATTATGATGTCATAAAGTAAAAATTCCATTATGATGTCATAATGTAAAAATTCTATTATGATGTCATAATGCAAAATTCCATTATGCTGTCATAATGCAACATTCCATTATGATGTCATAATGCAAAATTCCATTATGATGTCATAATGCAACATTCCATTATGATGTCATAATGCAACATTCCATTATGATGTCATAAAGTAAAAATTCCATTATGATGTCATAATGCAAAATTCCATTATGATGTCATAATGTAAAAATTCCATTATGATGTCATAATGCAACATTCCATTATGATGTCATAATGTAAAAATTCCATTATGATGTTATAATGCAACATTCCATTATGATGTCATAATGCAACATTCCATTATGATGTCATAATGCAAAATTCCATTATGATGTCACAATGCAACATTCCATTATGATGTCATAATGCAAAATTCCATTATGATGTCATAATGTAACATTCCATTATGATGTCATAATGCAAAATTCCATTATGATGTCATAATGCAAAATTCCATTATGATGTCATAATGTAAAAATTCCATTATGATGTCATAATGCAACATTCCATTATGATGTCATAATGTAAAAATTCCATTATGATGTTATAATGCAACATTCCATTATGATGTCATAATGCAACATTCCATTATGATGTCATAATGCAAAATTCCATTATGATGTCATAATGCAACATTCCATTATGATGTCATAATGCAAAATTCCATTATGATGTCATAATGTAAAAATTCCATTATGATGTCATAATGCAACATTCCATAATGACATAATGGAATTTTTACATTATGACATCATAATGTAACATTCCATTATGATGTCATAATGCAAAATTCCATTATGATGTCATAAAGTAAAAATTCCATTATGATGTCATAATGTAAAAATTCTATTATGATGTCATAATGCAAAATTCCATTATGATGTCATAATGCAACATTCCATTATGATGTCAATGCAAAATTCCATTATGATGTCATAATGCCAAATTCCATTATGATGTCATAATGCAACATTCCATTATGATGTCATAATGCAAAATTCCATTATGATGTCATAATGTAAAAATTCCATTATGATGTCATAATGCAACATTCCATTATGATGTCATAATGCCAAATTCCATTATGATGTCATAATGCCAAATTCCATTATGATGTCATAATGCAACATTCCATTATGATGTATCATAATGTAACATTCCATTATGATGTCATAATGCAACATTCCATTATGATGTCATAATGTAAAAATTCCATTATGATGTCATAATGCAAAATTCCATTATGATGTCATAATGCAAAATTCCATTATGATGTCATAATGCAACATTCCATTATGATGTCATAATGCAAAATTCCATTATGATGTCATAATGCAACATTCCATTATGATGTCATAATGAAAAAATTCCATTATGATGTCATAATGTAACATTCCATTATGATGTCATAATGCAAAATTCCAATATGATGTCATAATGCAAAATTCCATTATGATGTCATAATGCCAAATTCCATTATGATGTCATAATGCAACATTCCATTATGAAGTCATAATGCAAAATTCCATTATGATGTCATAATGTAAAAATTCCATTATGATGTCATAATGCAACATTCCATTATGATGTCATAAAGTAAAAATTCCATTATGATGTCATAATGCAAAATTCCATTATGATGTCATAATGTAAAAATTCCATTATGATGTCATAATGCAACATTCCATTATGATGTCATAATGTAAAAATTCCATTATGATGTTATAATGCAACATTCCATTATGATGTCATAATGCAACATTCCATTATGATGTCATAATGCAAAATTCCATTATGATGTCACAATGCAACATTCCATTATGATGTCATAATGCAAAATTCCATTATGCTGTCATAATGTAACATTCCATTATGATGTCATAATGCAAAATTCCATTATGATGTCATAATGCAAAATTCCATTATGATGTCATAATGTAAAAATTCCATTATGATGTCATAATGCAACATCCCATTATGATGTCATAATGTAAAAATTCCATTATGATGTTATAATGCAACATTCCATTATGATGTCATAATGCAACATTCCATTATGATGTCATAATGCAAAATTCATTATGATGTCATAATGCAACATTCCATTATGATGTCATAATGCAAAATTCCATTATGATGTCATAATGTAAAAATTCCATTATGATGTCATAATGCAACATTCCATAATGACATAATGGAATTTTTACATTATGACATCATAATGTAACATTCCATTATGATGTCATAATGCAAAATTCCATTATGATGTCATAAAGTAAAAATTCCATTATGATGTCATAATGTAAAAATTCTATTATGATGTCATAATGCAAAATTCCATTATGATGTCATAATGCAACATTCCATTATGATGTCATAATGCCAAATTCCATTATGATGTCATAATGCCAAATTCCATTATGATGTCATAATGCAACATTCCATTATGATGTCATAATGCAAAATTCCATTATGATGTCATAATGTAAAAATTCCATTATGATGTCATAATGCAACATTCCATTATGATGTCATAATGCCAAATTCCATTATGATGTCATAATGCCAAATTCCATTATGATGTCATAATGTAACATTCCATTATGATGTCATAATGCAACATTCCATTATGATGTCATAAAGTAAAAATTCCATTATGATGTCATAATGTAAAAATTCTATTATGATGTCATAATGCAAAATTCCATTATGATGTCATAATGCAACATTCCATTATGATGTCATAATGCAAAATTCCATTATGATGTCATAATGCAACATTCCATTATGATGTCATAATGAAAAAATTCCATTATGATGTCATAATGTAACATTCCATTATGATGTCATAATGCAAAATTCCAATATGATGTCATAATGCAAAATTCCATTATGATGTCATAATGCCAAATTCCATTATGATGTCATAATGCTACATTCCATTATGAAGTCATAATGCAAAATTCTATTATGATGTCATAATGTAAAAATTCCATTATGATGTCATAATGCAACATTCCATTATGATGTCATAAAGTAAAAATTCCATTATGATGTCATAATGCAAAATTCCATTATGATGTCATAATGTAAAAATTCCATTATGATGTCATAATGCAACATTCCATTATGATGTCATAATGTAAAAATTCCATTATGATGTTATAATGCAACATTCCATTATGATGTCATAATGCAACATTCCATTATGATGTCATAATGCAAAATTCCATTATGATGTCACAATGCAACATTCCATTATGATGTCATAATGCAAAATTCCATTATGATGTCATAATGTAACATTCCATTATGATGTCATAATGCAAAATTCCATTATGATGTCATAATGCAAAATTCCATTATGATGTCATAATGTAAAAATTCCATTATGATGTCATAATGCAACATTCCATTATGATGTCATAATGTAAAAATTCCATTATGATGTTATAATGCAACATTCCATTATGATGTCATAATGCAACATTCCATTATGATGTCATAATGCAAAATTCCATTATGATGTCATAATGCAACATTCCATTATGATGTCATAATGCAAAATTCCATTATGATGTCATAATGTAAAAATTCCATTATGATGTCATAATGCAACATTCCATAATGACATAATGGAATTTTTACATTATGACATCATAATGTAACATTCCATTATGATGTCATAATGCAAAATTCCATTATGATGTCATAAAGTAAAAATTCCATTATGATGTCATAATGTAAAAATTCTATTATGATGTCATAATGCAAAATTCCATTATGATGTCATAATGCAACATTCCATTATGATGTCATAATGCAAAATTCCATTATGATGTCATAATGCAACATTCCATTATGATGTCATAATGTAAAAATTCCATTATGATGTCATAATTAGAGATGAGCGAACGTGTCCGTTACGGACACATCCGCAGCCGGACACCGGCTTTAGCGAACACTGCAGTGTTCGCGCGTAAGTGTCCGGGTGCTGCCGGGGGGCGGGGAGATGCGCGGCGGCGCGAGCGGCAGTAGCGGGGAACAGGGGGGAGCCCTCTCTCTCTCCCTCTCCCCCCCACTCCCCACCGCACCCCCCCGGGCTGCCACGGCGGCCCCCGAACTTTTTCGCCCGAACACTGAGGTGTTCGCAAAGTTCGGTGTTCGGGCGAAAAAGGGGCGGAGCCGAACGTGTTCGCTCATCTCTAGTCATAATGCAACATTCCATTATGATGTCATAATGCAACATTCCATTATGATGTCATAAAGTAAAAATTCCATTATGATGTCATAATGTAAAAATTCCATTATGATGTCATAATGCAAAATTCCATTATGATGTCATAAAGTAA
Source organism: Eleutherodactylus coqui (assembly GCF_035609145.1). Lineage (NCBI taxonomy): Eukaryota > Metazoa > Chordata > Amphibia > Anura > Eleutherodactylidae > Eleutherodactylus > Eleutherodactylus coqui. The sequence continues at coordinate 1,763,312 of NW_027102475.1, read as the reverse complement.
AAATTCCATTATGATGTCATAATGCAACATTCCATTATGATGTCATAATGCAAAATTCCATTATGATGTCATAATGCAACATTCCATTATGATGTCATAATGTAAAAATTCCATTATGATGTCATAATGCAGCATTCCATTATGATGTCATAATGCAAAATTCCATTATGTCATAATGCAAAATTCCATTATGATGTCATAATGCAACATTCCATTATGATGTCAATGCAAAATTCCATTATGATGTCATAATGCCAAATTCCATTATGATGTCATAATGCAACATTCCATTATGATGTCATAATGCAAAATTCCATTATGATGTCATAATGTAAAAATTCCATTATGATGTCATAATGCAACATTCCATTATGATGTCATAATGCAAAATTCCATTATGATGTCATAATGCCAAATTCCATTATGATGTCATAATGCAACATTCCATTATGATGTCATAATGCAAAATTTCATTATGATGTCATAATGTAAAAATTCCATTATGATGTCATAATGCAACATTCCATTATGACATAATGGAATTTTTACATTATGACATCATAATGTAACATTCCATTATGATGTCATAATGCAACATTCCATTATGATGTCATAATGCAAAATTCCATTATGATGTCATAATGCAACATTCCATTATGATGTCATAATGTAAAAATTCCATTATGATGTCATAATGCAACATTCCATTATGATGTAATAATGCAAAATTCCATTATGATGTCATAATGCAACATTCCATTATGATGTCATAATGCAACATTCCATTATGATGTCATAATGCAACATTCCATTATGATGTCATAATGCAAAATTCCATTATGATGTCATAATGCAACATTCCATTATGATGTCATAATGAAAAAATTCCATTATGATGTCATAATGTAACATTCCATTATGATGTCATAATGCAAAATTCCAATATGATGTCATAATGCAAAATTCCATTATGATGTCATAATGCCAAATTCCATTATGATGTCATAATGCAACATTCCATTATGAAGTCATAATGCAAAATTCCATTATGATGTCATAATGTAAAAATTCCATTATGATGTCATAATGCAACATTCCATTATGATGTCATAAAGTAAAAATTCCATTATGATGTCATAATGCAAAATTCCATTATGATGTCATTATGTAAAAATTCCATTATGATGTCATAATGCAACATTCCATTATGATGTCATAATGTAAAAATTCCATTATGATGTTATAATGCAACATTCCATTATGATGTCATAATGCAACATTCCATTATGATGTCATAATGCAAAATTCCATTATGATGTCACAATGCAACATTCCATTATGATGTCATAATGCAAAATTCCATTATGATGTCATAATGTAACATTCCATTATGATGTCATAATGCAAAATTCCATTATGATGTCATAATGCAAAATTCCATTATGATGTCATAATGTAAAAATTCCATTATGATGTCATAATGCAACATCCCATTATGATGTCATAATGTAAAAATTCCATTATGATGTTATAATGCAACATTCCATTATGATGTCATAATGCAACATTCCATTATGATGTCATAATGCAAAATTCCATTATGATGTCATAATGCAACATTCCATTATGATGTCATAATGCAAAATTCCATTATGATGTCATAATGTAAAAATTCCATTATGATGTCATAATGCAACATTCCATAATGACATAATGGAATTTTTACATTATGACATCATAATGTAACATTCCATTATGATGTCATAATGCAAAATTCCATTATGATGTCATAAAGTAAAAATTCCATTATGATGTCATAATGTAAAAATTCTATTATGATGTCATAATGCAAAATTCCATTATGATGTCATAATGCAACATTCCATTATGATGTCATAATGCCAAATTCCATTATGATGTCATAATGCCAAATTCCATTATGATGTCATAATGCAACATTCCATTATGATGTCATAATGCAAAATTCCATTATGATGTCATAATGTAAAAATTCCATTATGATGTCATAATGCAACATTCCATTATGATGTCATAATGCCAAATTCCATTATGATGTCATAATGCCAAATTCCATTATGATGTCATAATGCAACATTCCATTATGATGTATCATAATGTAACATTCCATTATGATGTCATAATGCAACATTCCATTATGATTAGAGATGAGCGAACACGTTCGGCCCCGCCCCTTTTTCGCCCGAACACCGAACTTTGCGAACACCTCGGTGTTCGGGCGAAAAAGTTCGGGGGCCGCCGTGGCAGCGCGGGGGGGTGCGGCGGGGAGCGGGGGGGAGAGGGAGAGAGAGAGGGCTCCCCCCTGTTCCCCGCTACTGCCGCCCGCGCCGCCGCGCATCTCCCCGCCCCCCGGCGGCACCCGGACACTTACGCGCGAACACTCCAGTGTTCGCTAAAGCCGGTGTCCGGGTGCGGATGTGTCCGTTACGGACACGTTCGCTCATCTCTAATTATGATGTCATAAAGTAAAAATTCCATTATGATGTCATAATGTAAAAATTCTATTATGATGTCATAATGCAAAATTCCATTATGATGTCATAATGCAACATTCCATTATGATGTCATAATGCAAAATTCCATTATGATGTCATAATGCAACATTCCATTATGATGTCATAATGAAAAAATTCCATTATGATGTCATAATGTAACATTCCATTATGATGTCATAATGCAAAATTCCAATATGATGTCATAATGCAAAATTCCATTATGATGTCATAATGCCAAATTCCATTATGATGTCATAATGCTACATTCCATTATGAAGTCATAATGCAAAATTCTATTATGATGTCATAATGTAAAAATTCCATTATGATGTCATAATGCAACATTCCATTATGATGTCATAAAGTAAAAATTCCATTATGATGTCATAATGCAAAATTCCATTATGATGTCATAATGTAAAAATTCCATTATGATGTCATAATGCAACATTCCATTATGATGTCATAATGTAAAAATTCCATTATGATGTTATAATGCAACATTCCATTATGATGTCATAATGCAACATTCCATTATGATGTCATAATGCAAAATTCCATTATGATGTCACAATGCAACATTCCATTATGATGTCATAATGCAAAATTCCATTATGATGTCATAATGTAACATTCCATTATGATGTCATAATGCAAAATTCCATTATGATGTCATAATGCAAAATTCCATTATGATGTCATAATGTAAAAATTCCATTATGATGTCATAATGCAACATTCCATTATGATGTCATAATGTAAAAATTCCATTATGATGTTATAATGCAACATTCCATTATGATGTCATAATGCAACATTCCATTATGATGTCATAATGCAAAATTCCATTATGATGTCATAATGCAACATTCCATTATGATGTCATAATGCAAAATTCCATTATGATGTCATAATGTAAAAATTCCATTATGATGTCATAATGCAACATTCCATAATGACATAATGGAATTTTTACATTATGACATCATAATGTAACATTCCATTATGATGTCATAATGCAAAATTCCATTATGATGTCATAAAGTAAAAATTCCATTATGATGTCATAATGTAAAAATTCTATTATGATGTCATAATGCAAAATTCCATTATGATGTCATAATGCAACATTCCATTATGATGTCATAATGCAAAATTCCATTATGATGTCATAATGCAACATTCCATTATGATGTCATAATGTAAAAATTCCATTATGATGTCATAATTAGAGATGAGCGAACGTGTCCGTTACGGACACATCCGCAGCCGGACACCGGCTTTAGCGAACACTGCAGTGTTCGCGCGTAAGTGTCCGGGTGCTGCCGGGGGGCGGGGAGATGCGCGGCGGCGCGAGCGGCAGTAGCGGGGAACAGGGGGGAGCCCTCTCTCTCTCCCTCTCCCCCCCACTCCCCACCGCACCCCCCCGGGCTGCCACGGCGGCCCCCGAACTTTTTCGCCCGAACACTGAGGTGTTCGCAAAGTTCGGTGTTCGGGCGAAAAAGGGGCGGAGCCGAACGTGTTCGCTCATCTCTAGTCATAATGCAACATTCCATTATGATGTCATAATGCAACATTCCATTATGATGTCATAAAGTAAAAATTCCATTATGATGTCATAATGTAAAAATTCCATTATGATGTCATAATGCAAAATTCCATTATGATGTCATAAAGTAAAAATTCCATTATGATGTCATAATGCAACATTCCATTATGATGTCATAATGCAAAATTCCATTATGATGTCATAATGCAACATTCCATTATGATGTCATAATGTAAAAATTCCATTATGATGTCATAATGCAACATTCCATTATGATGTCATAATGCAACATTCCATTATGATGTCAATGCAAAATTCCATTATGATGTCATAATGCCAAATTCCATTATGATGTCATAATGCAACATTCCATTATGATGTCATAATGCAAAATTCCATTATGATGTCATAATGTAAAAATTCCATTATGATGTCATAATGCAACATTCCATTATGATGTCATAATGCAAAATTCCATTATGATGTCATAATGCCAAATTCCATTATGATGTCATAATGCAACATTCCATTATGATGTCATAATGCAAAATTTCATTATGATGTCATAATGTAAAAATTCCATTATGATGTCATAATGCAACATTCCATTATGACATAATGGAATTTTTACATTATGACATCATAATGTAACATTCCATTATGATGTCATAATGCAACATTCCATTATGATGTCATAATGCAAAATTCCATTATGATGTCATAATGCAACATTCCATTATGATGTCATAATGTAAAAATTCCATTATGATGTCATAATGCAACATTCCATTATGATGTAATAATGCAAAATTCCATTATGATGTCATAATGCAACATTCCATTATGATGTCATAATGCAACATTCCATTATGATGTCATAATGCAACATTCCATTATGATGTCATAATGCAAAATTCCATTATGTCATAATGCAAAATTCCATTATGATGTCATAATGCAACATTCCATTATGATGTCAATGCAAAATTCCATTATGATGTCATAATGCGAAATTCCATTATGATGTCATAATGCAACATTCCATTATGATGTCATAATGCAAAATTCCATTATGATGTCATAATGTAAAAATTCCATTATGATGTCATAATGCAACATTCCATTATGATGTCATAATGCAAAATTCCATTATGATGTCATAATGCCAAATTCCATTATGATGTCATAATGCAACATTCCATTATGATGTCATAATGCAAAATTTCATTATGATGTCATAATGTAAAAATTCCATTATGATGTCATAATGCAACATTCCATTATGACATAATGGAATTTTTACATTATGACATCATAATGTAACATTCCATTATGATGTCATAATGCAACATTCCATTATGATGTCATAATGCAAAATTCCATTATGATGTCATAATGCAACATTCCATTATGATGTCATAATGTAAAAATTCCATTATGATGTCATAATGCAACATTCCATTATGATGTAATAATGCAAAATTCCATTATGATGTCATAATGCAACATTCCATTATGATGTCATAATGCAACATTCCATTATGATGTCATAATGCAACATTCCATTATGATGTCATAATGCAAAATTCCATTATGATGTCATAATGCAACATTCCATTATGATGTCATAATGAAAAAATTCCATTATGATGTCATAATGTAACATTCCATTATGATGTCATAATGCAAAATTCCAATATGATGTCATAATGCAAAATTCCATTATGATGTCATAATGCCAAATTCCATTATGATGTCATAATGCAACATTCCATTATGAAGTCATAATGCAAAATTCCATTATGATGTCATAATGTAAAAATTCCATTATGATGTCATAATGCAACATTCCATTATGATGTCATAAAGTAAAAATTCCATTATGATGTCATAATGCAAAATTCCATTATGATGTCATAATGTAAAAATTCCATTATGATGTCATAATGCAACATTCCATTATGATGTCATAATGTAAAAATTCCATTATGATGTTATAATGCAACATTCCATTATGATGTCATAATGCAACATTCCATTATGATGTCATAATGCAAAATTCCATTATGATGTCACAATGCAACATTCCATTATGATGTCATAATGCAAAATTCCATTATGATGTCATAATGTAACATTCCATTATGATGTCATAATGCAAAATTCCATTATGATGTCATAATGCAAAATTCCATTATGATGTCATAATGTAAAAATTCCATTATGATGTCATAATGCAACATCCCATTATGATGTCATAATGTAAAAATTCCATTATGATGTTATAATGCAACATTCCATTATGATGTCATAATGCAACATTCCATTATGATGTCATAATGCAAAATTCCATTATGATGTCATAATGCAACATTCCATTATGATGTCATAATGCAAAATTCCATTATGATGTCATAATGTAAAAATTCCATTATGATGTCATAATGCAACATTCCATAATGACATAATGGAATTTTTACATTATGACATCATAATGTAACATTCCATTATGATGTCATAATGCAAAATTCCATTATGATGTCATAAAGTAAAAATTCCATTATGATGTCATAATGTAAAAATTCTATTATGATGTCATAATGCAAAATTCCATTATGATGTCATAATGCAACATTCCATTATGATGTCATAATGCCAAATTCCATTATGATGTCATAATGCCAAATTCCATTATGATGTCATAATGCAACATTCCATTATGATGTCATAATGCAAAATTCCATTATGATGTCATAATGTAAAAATTCCATTATGATGTCATAATGCAACATTCCATTATGATGTCATAATGCCAAATTCCATTATGATGTCATAATGCCAAATTCCATTATGATGTCATAATGCAACATTCCATTATGATGTATCATAATGTAACATTCCATTATGATGTCATAATGCAACATTCCATTATGATGTCATAAAGTAAAAATTCCATTATGATGTCATAATGTAAAAATTCTATTATGATGTCATAATGCAAAATTCCATTATGATGTCATAATGCAACATTCCATTATGATGTCATAATGCAAAATTCCATTATGATGTCATAATGCAACATTCCATTATGATGTCATAATGAAAAAATTCCATTATGATGTCATAATGTAACATTCCATTATGATGTCATAATGCAAAATTCCAATATGATGTCATAATGCAAAATTCCATTATGATGTCATAATGCCAAATTCCATTATGATGTCATAATGCTACATTCCATTATGAAGTCATAATGCAAAATTCTATTATGATGTCATAATGTAAAAATTCCATTATGATGTCATAATGCAACATTCCATTATGATGTCATAAAGTAAAAATTCCATTATGATGTCATAATGCAAAATTCCATTATGATGTCATAATGTAAAAATTCCATTATGATGTCATAATGCAACATTCCATTATGATGTCATAATGTAAAAATTCCATTATGATGTTATAATGCAACATTCCATTATGATGTCATAATGCAACATTCCATTATGATGTCATAATGCAAAATTCCATTATGATGTCACAATGCAACATTCCATTATGATGTCATAATGCAAAATTCCATTATGATGTCATAATGTAACATTCCATTATGATGTCATAATGCAAAATTCCATTATGATGTCATAATGCAAAATTCCATTATGATGTCATAATGTAAAAATTCCATTATGATGTCATAATGCAACATTCCATTATGATGTCATAATGTAAAAATTCCATTATGATGTTATAATGCAACATTCCATTATGATGTCATAATGCAAAATTCCATTATGATGTCATAATGCCAAATTCCATTATGATGTCATAATGCAACATTCCATTATGATGTCATAATGCAAAATTCCATTATGATGTCATAATGTAAAAATTCCATTATGATGTCATAATGCAACATTCCATAATGACATAATGGAATTTTTACATTATGACATCATAATGTAACATTCCATTATGATGTCATAATGCAAAATTCCATTATGATGTCATAAAGTAAAAATTCCATTATGATGTCATAATGTAAAAATTCTATTATGATGTCATAATGCAAAATTCCATTATGATGTCATAATGCAACATTCCATTATGATGTCATAATGCAAAATTCCATTATGATGTCATAATGCAACATTCCATTATGATGTCATAATGTAAAAATTCCATTATGATGTCATAATTAGAGATGAGCGAACGTGTCCGTTACGGACACATCCGCAGCCGGACACCGGCTTTAGCGAACACTGCAGTGTTCGCGCGTAAGTGTCCGGGTGCTGCCGGGGGGCGGGGAGATGCGCGGCGGCGCGAGCGGCAGTAGCAGGGAACAGGGGGGAGCCCTCTCTCTCTCCCTCTCCCCCCCACTCCCCACCGCACCCCCCCGGGCTGCCACGGCGGCCCCCGAACTTTTTCGCCCGAACACTGAGGTGTTCGCAAAGTTCGGTGTTCGGGCGAAAAAGGGGCGGAGCCGAACGTGTTCGCTCATCTCTAGTCATAATGCAACATTCCATTATGATGTCATAATGCAACATTCCATTATGATGTCATAAAGTAAAAATTCCATTATGATGTCATAATGTAAAAATTCCATTATGATGTCATAATGCAAAATTCCATTATGATGTCATAAAGTAAAAATTCCATTATGATGTCATAATGCAACATTCCATTATGATGTCATAATGCAAAATTCCATTATGATGTCATAATGCAACATTCCATTATGATGTCATAATGTAAAAATTCCATTATGATGTCATAATGCAACATTCCATTATGATGTCATAATGCAAAATTCCATTATGTCATAATGCAAAATTCCATTATGATGTCATAATGCAACATTCCATTATGATGTCAATGCAAAATTCCATTATGATGTCATAATGCCAAATTCCATTATGATGTCATAATGCAACATTCCATTATGATGTCATAATGCAAAATTCCATTATGATGTCATAATGTAAAAATTCCATTATGATGTCATAATGCAACATTCCATTATGATGTCATAATGCAAAATTCCATTATGATGTCATAATGCCAAATTCCATTATGATGTCATAATGCAACATTCCATTATGATGTCATAATGCAAAATTTCATTATGATGTCATAATGTAAAAATTCCATTATGATGTCATAATGCAACATTCCATTATGACATAATGGAATTTTTACATTATGACATCATAATGTAACATTCCATTATGATGTCATAATGCAACATTCCATTATGATGTCATAATGCAAAATTCCATTATGATGTCATAATGCAACATTCCATTATGATGTCATAATGTAAAAATTCCATTATGATGTCATAATGCAACATTCCATTATGATGTCATAATGCAAAATTCCATTATGATGTCATAATGCAACATTCCATTATGATGTCATAATGCAACATTCCATTATGATGTCATAATGCAACATTCCATTATGATGTCATAATGCAAAATTCCATTATGATGTCATAATGTAAAAATTCCATTATGATGTCATAATGTAAAAATTCTATTATGATGTCATAATGCAAAATTCCATTATGATGTCATAATGCAAAATTCCATTATGATGTCATAATGTAAAAATTCCATTATGATGTCATAATGCAACATTCCATTATGATGTCATAATGCAAAATTCCATTATGATGTCATAATGCAACATTCCATTATGATGTCATAAAGTAAAAAATTCCATTATGATGTCATAATGTAAAAATTCTATTATGATGTCATAATGCAAAATTCCATTATGATGTCATAATGCAACATTCCATTATGATGTCATAAAGTAAAAATTCCATTATGATGTCATAATGTAAAAATTCTATTATGATGTCATAATGCAAAATTCCATTATGATGTCATAATGCAACATTCCATTATGATGTCATAAAGTAAAAATTCCATTATGATGTCATAATGTAAAAATTCTATTATGATGTCATAATGCAAAATTCCATTATGATGTCATAATGCAACATTCCATTATGATGTCAATGCAAAATTCCATTATGATGTCATAATGCCAAATTCCATTATGATGTCATAATGCAACATTCCATTATGATGTCATAATGCAAAATTCCATTATGATGTCATAATGTAAAAATTCCATTATGATGTCATAATGCAACATTCCATTATGATGTCATAATGCCAAATTCCATTATGATGTCATAATGCCAAATTCCATTATGATGTCATAATGCAACATTCCATTATGATGTATCATAATGTAACATTCCATTATGATGTCATAATGCAACATTCCATTATGATGTCATAGAGTAAAAATTCCATTATGATGTCATAATGTAAAAATTCTATTATGATGTCATAATGCAAAATTCCATTATGATGTCATAATGCAACATTCCATTATGATGTCATAATGAAAAAATTCCATTATGATGTCATAATGCAAAATTCCATTATGATGTCATAATGCCAAATTCCATTATGATGTCATAATGTAAAAATTCCATTATGATGTCATAATGCAACATTCCATTATGACATAATGGAATTTTTACATTATGACATCATAATGTAACATTCCATTATGATGTCATAATGCAAAATTCCATTATGATGTCATAAAGTAAAAATTCCATTATGATGTCATAATGTAAAAATTCTATTATGATGTCATAATGTAAAATTCCATTATGATGTCATAATGCAACATTCCATTATGATGTCATAATGCAAAATTCCATTATGATGTCATAATGCAACATTCCATTATGATGTCATAATGAAAAAAATTCCATTATGATGTCATAATGCAACATTCCATTATGATGTCATAATGCAAAATTATATTATGTCATAATGCAAAATTCCATTATGATGTCATAATGTAAAAATTCCATTATGATGTCATAATGCAAAATTCCATTATGATGTCATAAAGTAAAAATTCCATTATGATGTCATAATGCAAAATTCCATTATGATGTCATAATGTAAAAATTCCATTATGATGTCATAATGCAACATTCCATTATGATGTCATAATGTAAAAATTCCATTATGATGTTATAATGCAACATTCCATTATGATGTCATAATGCAACATTCCATTAAGATGTCATAATGCAAAATTCCATTATGATGTCACAATGCAACATTCCATTATGATGTCATAATGCAAAATTCCATTATGATGTCATAATGTAACATTCCATTATGATGTCATAATGCAAAATTCCATTATGATGTCATAATGCAAAATTCCATTATGATGTCATAATGCAACATTCCATTATGAAGTCATAATGCAAAATTCCATTATGATGTCATAATGTAAAAATTCCATTATGATGTCATAATGCAACATTCCATTATGATGTCATAAAGTAAAAATTCCATTATGATGTCATAATGCAAAATTCCATTATGATGTCATAATGTAAAAATTCCATTATGATGTCATAATGCAACATTCCATTATGATGTCATAATGTAAAAATTCCATTATGATGTTATAATGCAACATTCCATTATGATGTCATAATGCAACATTCCATTATGATGTCATAATGCAAAATTCCATTATGATGTCACAATGCAACATTCCATTATGATGTCATAATGCAAAATTCCATTATGATGTCATAATGTAACATTCCATTATGATGTCATAATGCAAAATTCCATTATGATGTCATAATGCAAAATTCCATTATGATGTCATAATGTAAAAATTCCATTATGATGTCATAATGCAACATCCCATTATGATGTCATAATGTAAAAATTCCATTATGATGTTATAATGCAACATTCCATTATGATGTCATAATGCAACATTCCATTATGATGTCATAATGCAAAATTCCATTATGATGTCATAATGCAACATTCCATTATGATGTCATAATGCAAAATTCCATTATGATGTCATAATGTAAAAATTCCATTATGATGTCATAATGCAACATTCCATAATGACATAATGGAATTTTTACATTATGACATCATAATGTAACATTCCATTATGATGTCATAATGCAAAATTCCATTATGATGTCATAAAGTAAAAATTCCATTATGATGTCATAATGTAAAAATTCTATTATGATGTCATAATGCAAAATTCCATTATGATGTCATAATGCAACATTCCATTATGATGTCATAATGCCAAATTCCATTATGATGTCATAATGCCAAATTCCATTATGATGTCATAATGCAACATTCCATTATGATGTCATAATGCAAAATTCCATTATGATGTCATAATGTAAAAATTCCATTATGATGTCATAATGCAACATTCCATTATGATGTCATAATGCCAAATTCCATTATGATGTCATAATGCCAAATTCCATTATGATGTCATAATGCAACATTCCATTATGATGTATCATAATGTAACATTCCATTATGATGTCATAATGCAACATTCCATTATGATGTCATAAAGTAAAAATTCCATTATGATGTCATAATGTAAAAATTCTATTATGATGTCATAATGCAAAATTCCATTATGATGTCATAATGCAACATTCCATTATGATGTCATAATGCAAAATTCCATTATGATGTCATAATGCAACATTCCATTATGATGTCATAATGAAAAAATTCCATTATGATGTCATAATGTAACATTCCATTATGATGTCATAATGCAAAATTCCAATATGATGTCATAATGCAAAATTCCATTATGATGTCATAATGCCAAATTCCATTATGATGTCATAATGCTACATTCCATTATGAAGTCATAATGCAAAATTCTATTATGATGTCATAATGTAAAAATTCCATTATGATGTCATAATGCAACATTCCATTATGATGTCATAAAGTAAAAATTCCATTATGATGTCATAATGCAAAATTCCATTATGATGTCATAATGTAAAAATTCCATTACGATGTCATAATGCAACATTCCATTATGATGTCATAATGTAAAAATTCCATTATGATGTTATAATGCAACATTCCATTATGATGTCATAATGCAACATTCCATTATGATGTCATAATGCAAAATTCCATTATGATGTCACAATGCAACATTCCATTATGATGTCATAATGCAAAATTCCATTATGATGTCATAATGTAACATTCCATTATGATGTCATAATGCAAAATTCCATTATGATGTCATAATGCAAAATTCCATTATGATGTCATAATGTAAAAATTCCATTATGATGTCATAATGCAACATTCCATTATGATGTCATAATGTAAAAATTCCATTATGATGTTATAATGCAACATTCCATTATGATGTCATAATGCAACATTCCATTATGATGTCATAATGCAAAATTCCATTATGATGTCATAATGCAACATTCCATTATGATGTCATAATGCAAAATTCCATTATGATGTCATAATGTAAAAATTCCATTATGATGTCATAATGCAACATTCCATAATGACATAATGGAATTTTTACATTATGACATCATAATGTAACATTCCATTATGATGTCATAATGCAAAATTCCATTATGATGTCATAAAGTAAAAATTCCATTATGATGTCATAATGTAAAAATTCTATTATGATGTCATAATGCAAAATTCCATTATGATGTCATAATGCAACATTCCATTATGATGTCATAATGCAAAATTCCATTATGATGTCATAATGCAACATTCCATTATGATGTCATAATGTAAAAATTCCATTATGATGTCATAATTAGAGATGAGCGAACGTGTCCGTTACGGACACATCCGCAGCCGGACACCGGCTTTAGCGAACACTGCAGTGTTCGCGCGTAAGTGTCCGGGTGCTGCCGGGGGGCGGGGAGATGCGCGGCGGCGCGAGCGGCAGTAGCGGGGAACAGGGGGGAGCCCTCTCTCTCTCCCTCTCCCCCCCACTCCCCACCGCACCCCCCCGGGCTGCCACGGCGGCCCCCGAACTTTTTCGCCCGAACACTGAGGTGTTCGCAAAGTTCGGTGTTCGGGCGAAAAAGGGGCGGAGCCGAACGTGTTCGCTCATCTCTAGTCATAATGCAACATTCCATTATGATGTCATAATGCAACATTCCATTATGATGTCATAAAGTAAAAATTCCATTATGATGTCATAATGTAAAAATTCCATTATGATGTCATAATGCAAAATTCCATTATGATGTCATAAAGTAAAAATTCCATTATGATGTCATAATGCAACATTCCATTATGATGTCATAATGCAAAATTCCATTATGATGTCATAATGCAACATTCCATTATGATGTCATAATGTAAAAATTCCATTATGATGTCATAATGCAACATTCCATTATGATGTCATAATGCAAAATTCCATTATGTCATAATGCAAAATTCCATTATGATGTCATAATGCAACATTCCATTATGATGTCAATGCAAAATTCCATTATGATGTCATAATGCCAAATTCCATTATGATGTCATAATGCAACATTCCATTATGATGTCATAATGCAAAATTCCATTATGATGTCATAATGTAAAAATTCCATTATGATGTCATAATGCAACATTCCATTATGATGTCATAATGCAAAATTCCATTATGATGTCATAATGCCAAATTCCATTATGATGTCATAATGCAACATTCCATTATGATGTCATAATGCAAAATTTCATTATGATGTCATAATGTAAAAATTCCATTATGATGTCATAATGCAACATTCCATTATGACATAATGGAATTTTTACATTATGACATCATAATGTAACATTCCATTATGATGTCATAATGCAACATTCCATTATGATGTCATAATGCAAAATTCCATTATGATGTCATAATGCAACATTCCATTATGATGTCATAATGTAAAAATTCCATTATGATGTCATAATGCAACATTCCATTATGATGTCATAATGCAAAATTCCATTATGATGTCATAATGCAACATTCCATTATGATGTCATAATGCAACATTCCATTATGATGTCATAATGCAACATTCCATTATGATGTCATAATGCAAAATTCCATTATGATGTCATAATGTAAAAATTCCATTATGATGTCATAATGTAAAAATTCTATTATGATGTCATAATGCAAAATTCCATTATGATGTCATAATGCAAAATTCCATTATGATGTCATAATGTAAAAATTCCATTATGATGTCATAATGCAACATTCCATTATGATGTCATAAAGTAAAAAATTCCATTATGATGTCATAATGTAAAAATTCTATTATGATGTCATAATGCAAAATTCCATTATGATGTCATAATGCAACATTCCATTATGATGTCATAAAGTAAAAATTCCATTATGATGTCATAATGTAAAAATTCTATTATGATGTCATAATGCAAAATTCCATTATGATGTCATAATGCAACATTCCATTATGATGTCATAAAGTAAAAATTCCATTATGATGTCATAATGTAAAAATTCTATTATGATGTCATAATGCAAAATTCCATTATGATGTCATAATGCAACATTCCATTATGATGTCAATGCAAAATTCCATTATGATGTCATAATGCCAAATTCCATTATGATGTCATAATGCAACATTCCATTATGATGTCATAATGCAAAATTCCATTATGATGTCATAATGTAAAAATTCCATTATGATGTCATAATGCAACATTCCATTATGATGTCATAATGCCAAATTCCATTATGATGTCATAATGCCAAATTCCATTATGATGTCATAATGCAACATTCCATTATGATGTATCATAATGTAACATTCCATTATGATGTCATAATGCAACATTCCATTATGATGTCATAGAGTAAAAATTCCATTATGATGTCATAATGTAAAAATTCTATTATGATGTCATAATGCAAAATTCCATTATGATGTCATAATGCAACATTCCATTATGATGTCATAATGAAAAAATTCCATTATGATGTCATAATGCAAAATTCCATTATGATGTCATAATGCCAAATTCCATTATGATGTCATAATGTAAAAATTCCATTATGATGTCATAATGCAACATTCCATTATGACATAATGGAATTTTTACATTATGACATCATAATGTAACATTCCATTATGATGTCATAATGCAAAATTCCATTATGATGTCATAAAGTAAAAATTCCATTATGATGTCATAATGTAAAAATTCTATTATGATGTCATAATGTAAAATTCCATTATGATGTCATAATGCAACATTCCATTATGATGTCATAATGCAAAATTCCATTATGATGTCATAATGCAACATTCCATTATGATGTCATAATGAAAAAAATTCCATTATGATGTCATAATGCAACATTCCATTATGATGTCATAATGCAAAATTATATTATGTCATAATGCAAAATTCCATTATGATGTCATAATGTAAAAATTCCATTATGATGTCATAATGCAAAATTCCATTATGATGTCATAAAGTAAAAATTCCATTATGATGTCATAATGCAAAATTCCATTATGATGTCATAATGTAAAAATTCCATTATGATGTCATAATGCAACATTCCATTATGATGTCATAATGTAAAAATTCCATTATGATGTTATAATGCAACATTCCATTATGATGTCATAATGCAACATTCCATTAAGATGTCATAATGCAAAATTCCATTATGATGTCACAATGCAACATTCCATTATGATGTCATAATGCAAAATTCCATTATGATGTCATAATGTAACATTCCATTATGATGTCATAATGCAAAATTCCATTATGATGTCATAATGCAAAATTCCATTATGATGTCATAATGTAAAAATTCCATTATGATGTCATAATGCAACATTCCATTATGATGTCATAATGTAAAAATTCCATTATGATGTTATAATGCAACATTCCATTATGATGTCATAATGCAACATTCCATTATGATGTCATAATGCAAAATTCCATTATGATGTCATAATGCAACATTCCATTATGATGTCATAATGCAAAATTCCATTATGATGTCATAATGTAAAAATTCCATTATGATGTCATAATGCAACATTCCATAATGACATAATGGAATTTTTACATTATGACATCATAATGTAACATTCCATTATGATGTCATAATGCAAAATTCCATTATGATGTCATAAAGTAAAAATTCCATTATGATGTCATAATGTAAAAATTCTATTATGATGTCATAATGCAAAATTCCATTATGATGTCATAATGCAACATTCCATTATGATGTCATAATGCAAAATTCCATTATGATGTCATAATGCAACATTCCATTATGATGTCATAATGTAAAAATTCCATTATGATGTCATAATTAGAGATGAGCGAACGCGTCCGTTACGGACACATCCGCACCCGGACACCGGCTTTAGCGAACACTGCAGTGTTCGCGCGTAAGTGTCCGGGTGCCGCCGGGGGGCGGGGAGATGCGCGGCGGCGCGAGCGGCAGTAGCGGGGAACAGGGGGGAGCCCTCTCTCTCTCCCTCTCCCCCCACTCCCCACCGCACCCCCCCGGGCTGCCACGGCGGCCCCCAAACTTTTTCGCCCGAACACTGAGGTGTTCGCAAAGTTCGGTGTTCGGGCGAAAAAGGGGCGGAGCCGAACGTGTTCGCTCATCTCTAGTCATAATGCAACATTCCATTATGATGTCATAATGCAACATTCCATTATGATGTCATAATGCAACATTCCATTATGATGTCATAAAGTAAAAATTCCATTATGATGTCATAATGTAAAAATTCCATTATGATGTCATAATGCAAAATTCCATTATGATGTCATAAAGTAAAAATTCCATTATGATGTCATAATGCAACATTCCATTATGATGTCATAATGCAAAATTCCATTATGATGTCATAATGCAACATTCCATTATGATGTCATAATGTAAAAATTCCATTATGATGTCATAATGCAACATTCCATTATGATGTCATAATGCAAAATTCCATTATGTCATAATGCAAAATTCCATTATGATGTCATAATGCAACATTCCATTATGATGTCAATGCAACATTCCATTATGATGTCATAATGCCAAATTCCATTATGATGTCATAATGCAACATTCCATTATGATGTCATAATGCAAAATTCCATTATGATGTCATAATGTAAAAATTCCATTATGATGTCATAATGCAACATTCCATTATGATGTCATAATGCAAAATTCCATTATGATGTCATAATGCAACATTCCATTATGATGTCATAATGCAAAATTCCATTATGATGTCATAATGCAAAATTCCATTATGATGTCATAATGCAACATTCCATTATGATGTCATAATGCAAAATTCCATTATGATGTCATAATGTAAAAATTCCATTATGATGTCATAATGTAAAAATTCTATTATGATGTCATAATGCAAAATCCCATTATGATGTCATAATGTAAAAATTCCATTATGATGTCATAATGCAACATTCCATTATGATGTCATAATGCAAAATTCCATTATGATGTCATAATGCAACATTCCATTATGATGTCATAAAGTAAAAATTCCATTATGATGTCATAATGTAAAAATTCTATTATGATGTCATAATGCAAAATTCCATTATGATGTCATAATGCAACATTCCATTATGATGTCATAAAGTAAAAATTCCATTATGATGTCATAATGTAAAAATTCTATTATGATGTCATAATGCAAAATTCCATTATGATGTCATAATGCAACATTCCATTATGATGTCATAAAGTAAAAATTCCATTATGATGTCATAATGTAAAAATTCTATTATGATGTCATAATGCAAAATTCCATTATGATGTCATAATGCAACATTCCATTATGATGTCAATGCAAAATTCCATTATGATGTCATAATGCAAAATTCCATTATGATGTCATAATGCAACATTCCATTATGATGTCATAATGCAAAATTCCATTATGATGTCATAATGTAAAAATTCCATTATGATGTCATAATGCAACATTCCATTATGATGTCATAATGCCAAATTCCATTATGATGTCATAATGCCAAATTCCATTATGATGTCATAATGCAACATTCCATTATGATGTATCATAATGTAACATTCCATTATGATGTCATAATGCAACATTCCATTATGATGTCATAAAGCAAAAATTCCATTATGATGTCATAATGTAAAAATTCTATTATGATGTCATAATGCAAAATTCCATTATGATGTCATAATGCAACATTCCATTATGATGTCATAATGAAAAAATTCCATTATGATGTCATAATGCAACATTCCATTATGATGTCATAATGCAAAATTCCATTATGATGTCATAATGCCAAATTCCATTATGATGTCATAATGCAACATTCCATTATGATGTCATAATGCAAAATTCCATTATGATGTCATAATGCCAAATTCCATTATGATGTCATAATGCAACATTCCATTATGATGTCATAAGGCAAAATTCCATTATGATGTCATAATGTAAAAATTCCATTATGATGTCATAATGTAAAAATTCTATTATGATGTCATAATGCAAAATTCCATTATGATGTCATAAAGTAAAAATTCCATTATGATGTCATAATGTAAAAATTCTATTATGATGTCATAATGCAAAATTCCATTGTGATGTCATAATGCAACATTCCATTATGATGTCATAAAGTAAAAATTCCATTATGATGTCATAATGTAAAAATTCTATTATGATGTCATAATGCAAAATTCCATTATGATGTCATAATGCAACATTCCATTATGATGTCAATGCAAAATTCCATTATGATGTCATAATGCCAAATTCCATTATGATGTCATAATGCAACATTCCATTATGATGTCATAATGCAAAATTCCATTATGATGTCATAATGTAAAAATTCCATTATGATGTCATAATGCAACATTCCATTATGATGTCATAATGCCAAATTCCATTATGATGTCATAATGCCAAATTCCATTATGATGTCATAATGCAACATTCCATTATGATGTATCATAATGTAACATTCCATTATGATGTCATAATGCAACATTCCATTATGATGTCATAAAGTAAAAATTCCATTATGATGTCATAATGTAAAAATTCTATTATGATGTCATAATGCAAAATTCCATTATGATGTCATAATGCAACATTCCATTATGATGTCATAATGCAAAATTCCATTATGATGTCATAATGCAACATTCCATTATGATGTCATAATGAAAAAATTCCATTATGATGTCATAATGTAACATTCCATTATGATGTCATAATGCAAAATTCCAATATGATGTCATAATGCAAAATTCCATTATGATGTCATAATGCCAAATTCCATTATGATGTCATAATGCAACATTCCATTATGAAGTCATAATGCAAAATTCCATTATGATGTCATAATGTAAAAATTCCATTATGATGTCATAATGCAACATTCCATTATGATGTCATAAAGTAAAAATTCCATTATGATGTAATAATGCAAAATTCCATTATGATGTCATAATGTAAAAATTCCATTATGATGTCATAATGCAACATTCCATTATGATGTCATAATGTAAAAATTCCATTATGATGTTATAATGCAACATTCCATTATGATGTCATAATGCAACATTCCATTATGATGTCATAATGCAAAATTCCATTATGATGTCACAATGCAACATTCCATTATGATGTCATAATGCAAAATTCCATTATGATGTCATAATGTAACATTCCATTATGATGTCATAATGCAAAATTCCATTATGATGTCATAATGCAAAATTCCATTATGATGTCATAATGTAAAAATTCCATTATGATGTCATAATGCAACATTTCATTATGATGTCATAATGTAAAAATTCCATTATGATGTTATAATGCAACATTCCATTATGATGTCATAATGCAACATTCCATTATGATGTCATAATGCAAAATTCCATTATGATGTCATAATGCAACATTCCATTATGATGTCATAATGCAAAATTCCAATATGATGTCATAATGTAAAAATTCCATTATGATGTCATAATGCAACATTCCATAATGACATAATGGAATTTTTACATTATGACATCATAATGTAACATTCCATTTTGATGTCATAATGCAAAATTCCATTATGATGTCATAAAGTAAAAATTCCATTATGATGTCATAATGTAAAAATTCTATTATGATGTCATAATGCAAAATTCCATTATGATGTCATAATGCAACATTCCATTATGATGTCAATGCAAAATTCCATTATGATGTCATAATGCCAAATTCCATTATGATGTCATAATGCAACATTCCATTATGATGTCATAATGCAAAATTCCATTATGATGTCATAATGTAAAAATTCCATTATGATGTCATAATGCAACATTCCATTATGATGTCATAATGCCAAATTCCATTATGATGTCATAATGCAAAATTCCATTATGATGTCATAATGCAACATTCCATTATGATGTATCATAATGTAACATTCCATTATGATGTCATAATGCAACATTCCATTATGATGTCATAAAGTAAAAATTCCATTATGATGTCATAATGTAAAAATTCTATTATGATGTCATAATGCAAAATTCCATTATGATGTCATAATGCAACATTCCATTATGATGTCATAATGCAACATTCCATTATGATGTCATAATGCAAAATTCCATTATGATGTCACAATGCAACATTCCATTATGATGTCATAATGCAAAATTCCATTATGATGTCATAATGTAACATTCCATTATGATGTCATAATGCAACATTCCATTATGATGTATCATAATGTAACATTCCATTATGATGTCATAATGCAAAATTCCATTATTATGTCATAATGTAACATTCCATTATGATGTCATAATGTAACATTCCATTATGATGTCATAATGCAAAATTCCAATATGATGTCATAATGCAAAATTCCATTATGATGTCATAATGCCAAATTCCATTATGATGTCATAATGCAACATTCCATTATGAAGTCATAATGCAAAATTCCATTATGATGTCATAATGTAAAAATTCCATTATGATGTCATAATGCAACATTCCATTATGATGTCATAAAGTAAAAATTCCATTATGATGTCATAATGCAAAATTCCATTATGATGTCATAATGTAAAAATTCCATTATGATGTCATAATGCAACATTCCATTATGATGTCATAATGTAAAAATTCCATTATGATGTTATAATGCAACATTCCATTATGATGTCATAATGCAACATTCCATTATGATGTCATAATGCAAAATTCCATTATGATGTCACAATGCAACATTCCATTATGATGTCATAATGCAAAATTCCATTATGATGTCATAATGTAACATTCCATTATGATGTCATAATGCAAAATTCCATTATGATGTCATAATGCAAAATTCCATTATGATGTCATAATGTAAAAATTCCATTATGATGTCATAATGCAACATTCCATTATGATGTCATAATGTAAAAATTCCATTATGATGTTATAATGCAACATTCCATTATGATGTCATAATGCAACATTCCATTATGATGTCATAATGCAAAATTCCATTATGATGTCATAATGCAACATTCCATTATGATGTCATAATGCAAAATTCCATTATGATGTCATAATGTAAAAATTCCATTATGATGTCATAATGCAACATTCCATAATGACATAATGGAATTTTTACATTATGACATCATAATGTAACATTCCATTATGATGTCATAATGCAAAATTCCATTATGATGTCATAAAGTAAAAATTCCATTATGATGTCATAATGTAAAAATTCTATTATGATGTCATAATGCAAAATTCCATTATGATGTCATAATGCAACATTCCATTATGATGTCATAATGCAAAATTCCATTATGATGTCATAATGCAACATTCCATTATGATGTCATAATGTAAAAATTCCATTATGATGTCATAATTAGAGATGAGCGAACGTGTCCGTTACGGACACATCCGCACCCGGACACCGGCTTTAGCGAACACTGCAGTGTTCGCGCGTAAGTGTCCGGGTGCTGCCGGGGGGCGGGGAGATGCGCGGCGGCGCGAGCGGCAGTAGCGGGGAACAGGGGGGAGCCCTCTCTCTCTCCCTCTCCCCCCCACTCCCCACCGCACCCCCCCGGGCTGCCACTGCGGCCCCCGAACTTTTTCGCCCGAACACTGAGGTGTTCGCAAAGTTCGGTGTTCGGGCGAAAAAGGGGCGGAGCCGAACGTGTTCGCTCATCTCTAGTCATAATGCAACATTCCATTATGATGTCATAAAGTAAAAATTCCATTATGATGTCTTAATGTAAAAATTCCATTATGATGTCATAATGCAAAATTCCATTATGATGTCATAAAGTAAAAATTCCATTATGATGTCATAATGCAACATTCCATTATGATGTCATAATGCAAAATTCCATTATGATGTCATAATGCAACATTCCATTATGATGTCATAATGTAAAAATTCCATTATGATGTCATAATGCAACATTCCATTATGATGTCATAATGCAAAATTCCATTATGTCATAATGCAAAATTCCATTATGATGTCATAATGCAACATTCCATTATGATGTCAATGCAAAATTCCATTATGATGTCATAATGCCAAATTCCATTATGATGTCATAATGCAACATTCCATTATGATGTCATAATGCAAAATTCCATTATGATGTCATAATGTAAAAATTCCATTATGATGTCATAATGCAACATTCCATTATGATGTCATAATGCAAAATTCCATTATGATGTCATAATGCCAAATTCCATTATGATGTCATAATGCAACATTCCATTATGATGTCATAATGCAAAATTTCATTATGATGTCATAATGTAAAAATTCCATTATGATGTCATAATGCAACATTCCATTATGACATAATGGAATTTTTACATTATGACATCATAATGTAACATTCCATTATGATGTCATAATGCAACATTCCATTATGATGTCATAATGCAAAATTCCATTATGATGTCATAATGCAACATTCCATTATGATGTCATAATGTAAAAATTCCATTATGATGTCATAATGCAACATTCCATTATGATGTCATAATGCAAAATTCCATTATGATGTCATAATGCAACATTCCATTATGATGTCATAATGCAACATTCCATTATGATGTCATAATGCAACATTCCATTATGATGTCATAATGCAAAATTCCATTATGATGTCATAATGTAAAAATTCCATTATGATGTCATAATGCAAAATTCCATTATGATGTCATAAAGTAAAAATTCCATTATGATGTCATAATGCAACATTCCATTATGATGTCATAATGCAAAATTCCATTATGATGTCATAATGCAACATTCCATTATGATGTCATAATGTAAAAATTCCATTATGATGTCATAATGCAACATTCCATTATGATGTCATAATGCAAAATTCCATTATGTCATAATGCAAAATTCCATTATGATGTCATAATGCAACATTCCATTATGATGTCAATGCAACATTCCATTATGATGTCATAATGCCAAATTCCATTATGATGTCATAATGCAACATTCCATTATGATGTCATAATGCAAAATTCCATTATGATGTCATAATGTAAAAATTCCATTATGATGTCATAATGCAACATTCCATTATGATGTCATAATGCAAAATTCCATTATGATGTCATAATGCAACATTCCATTATGATGTCATAATGCAAAATTCCATTATGATGTCATAATGCAACATTCCATTATGATGTCATAATGTAAAAATTCCATTATGATGTCATAATGCAACATTCCATTATGATGTCATAATGCAAAATTCCATTATGTCATAATGCAAAATTCCATTATGATGTCATAATGCAACATTCCATTATGATGTCAATGCAAAATTCCATTATGATGTCATAATGCCAAATTCCATTATGATGTCATAATGCAACATTCCATTATGATGTCATAATGCAAAATTCCATTATGATGTCATAATGTAAAAAATCCATTATGATGTCATAATGCAACATTCCATTATGATGTCATAATGCAAAATTCCATTATGATGTCATAATGCCAAATTCCATTATGATGTCATAATGCAACATTCCATTATGATGTCATAATGCAAAATTTCATTATGATGTCATAATGTAAAAATTCCATTATGATGTCATAATGCAACATTCCATTATGACATAATGGAATTTTTACATTATGACATCATAATGTAACATTCCATTATGATGTCATAATGCAACATTCCATTATGATGTCATAATTAGAGATGAGCGAACACGTTCGGCCCCGCCCCTTTTTCGCCCGAACACCGAACTTTGCGAACACCTCGGTGTTCGGGCGAAAAAGTTCGGGGGCCGCCGTGGCAGCGCGGGGGGGTGCGGCGGGGAGCGGGGGGGAGAGGGAGAGAGAGAGGGCTCCCCCCTGTTCCCCGCTACTGCCGCCCGCGCCGCCGCGCATCTCCCCGCCCCCCGGCGGCACCCGGACACTTACGCGCGAACACTCCAGTGTTCGCTAAAGCCGGTGTCCGGGTGCAGATGTGTCCGTTACGGACACGTTCGCTCATCTCTAGTCATAATGCAAAATTCCATTATGATGTCATAATGCAACATTCCATTATGATGTCATAATGTAAAAATTCCATTATGATGTCATAATGCAACATTCCATTATGATGTCATAATGCAAAATTCCATTATGATGTCATAATGCAACATTCCATTATGATGTCATAATGCAACATTCCATTATGATGTCATAATGCAACATTCCATTATGATGTCATAATGCAAAATTCCATTATGATGTCATAATGTAAAAATTCCATTATGATGTCATAATGTAAAAATTCCATTATGATGTCATAATGCAAAATTCCATTATGATGTCATAAAGTAAAAATTCCATTATGATGTCATAATGCAACATTCCATTATGATGTCATAATGCAAAATTCCATTATGATGTCATAATGCAACATTCCATTATGATGTCATAATGTAAAAATTCCATTATGATGTCATAATGCAACATTCCATTATGATGTCATAATGCAAAATTCCATTATGTCATAATGGAAAATTCCATTATGATGTCATAATGCAACATTCCATTATGTTGTCAATGCAACATTCCATTATGATGTCATAATGCCAAATTCCATTATGATGTCATAATGCAACATTCCATTATGATGTCATAATGCAAAATTCCATTATGATGTCATAATGTAAAAATTCCATTATGATGTCATAATGCAACATTCCATTATGATGTCATAATGCAAAATTCCATTATGATGTCATAATGCAACATTCCATTATGATGTCATAATGCAAAATTCCATTATGATGTCATAATGCAACATTCCATTATGATGTCATAATGTAAAAACTCCATTATGATGTCATAATGCAACATTCCATTATGATGTCATAATGCAAAATTCCATTATGATGTCATAATGCAACATTCCATTATGATGTCATAATGCAACATTCCATTATGATGTCATAATGCAAAATTCCATTATGATGTCATAATGTAAAAATTCCATTATGATGTCATAATGCAACATTCCATTATGATGTCATAATGCCAAATTCCATTATGATGTCATAATGCAACATTCCATTATGATGTCATAATGCAAAATTCCATTATGATGTCATAATGTAAAAATTCCATTATGATGTCATAATGCAACATTCCATTATGACATAATGGAATTTTTACATTATGACATCATAATGTAACATTCCATTATGATGTCATAATGCAAAATTCCATTATGATGTCATAATGTAAAAATTCTATTATGATGTCATAATGCAAAATTCCATTATGATGTCATAATGCAACATTCCATTATGATGTCATAATGTAAAAATTCTATTATGATGTCATAATGCAAAATTCCATTATGATGTCATAATGCAACATTCCATTATGATGTCATAAAGTAAAAATTCCATTATGATGTCATAATGTAAAAATTCTATTATGATGTCATAATGCAAAATTCCATTATGATGTCATAATGCAACATTCCATTATGATGTCATAAAGTAAAAATTCCATTATGATGTCATAATGTAAAAATTCTATTATGATGTCATAATGCAAAATTCCATTATGATGTCATAATGCAACATTCCATTATGATGTCAATGCAAAATTCCATTATGATGTCATAATGCAAAATTCCATTATGATGTCATAATGCAACATTCCATTATGATGTCATAATGCAAAATTCCATTATGATGTCATAATGTAAAAATTCCATTATGATGTCATAATGCAACATTCCATTATGATGTCATAATGCCAAATTCCATTATGATGTCATAATGCCAAATTCCATTATGATGTCATAATGCAACATTCCATTATGATGTATCATAATGTAACATTCCATTATGATGTCATAATGCAACATTCCATTATGATGTCATAAAGTAAAAATTCCATTATGATGTCATAATGTAAAAATTCTATTATGATGTCATAATGCAAAATTCCATTATGATGTCATAATGCAACATTCCATTATGATGTCATAATGAAAAAATTCCATTATGATGTCATAATGCAACATTCCATTATGATGTCATAATGCAAAATTCCATTATGATGTCATAATGCCAAATTCCATTATGATGTCATAATGCAACATTCCATTATGATGTCATAATGCAAAATTCCATTATGATGTCATAATGCCAAATTCCATTATGATGTCATAATGCAACATTCCATTATGATGTCATAAGGCAAAATTCCATTATGATGTCATAAAGTTAAAATTCCATTATGATGTCATAATGTAAAAATTCTATTATGATGTCATAATGCAAAATTCCATTGTGATGTCATAATGCAACATTCCATTATGATGTCATAAAGTAAAAATTCCATTATGATGTCATAATGTAAAAATTCTATTATGATGTCATAATGCAAAATTCCATTATGATGTCATAATGCAACATTCCATTATGATGTCAATGCAAAATTCCATTATGATGTCATAATGCAACATTCCATTATGATGTCATAATGCAAAATTCCATTATGATGTCATAATGCAACATTCCATTATGATGTCATAATGCAAAATTCCATTATGATGTCATAATGTAAAAATTCCATTATGATGTCA
The DNA here is from genome assembly GCF_035609145.1 of Eleutherodactylus coqui. NCBI lineage: Eukaryota > Metazoa > Chordata > Amphibia > Anura > Eleutherodactylidae > Eleutherodactylus > Eleutherodactylus coqui. The sequence continues at coordinate 1,735,091 of NW_027102475.1, read as the reverse complement.
TAATGCAAAATTCCATTATGATGTCATAAAGTAAAAATTCCATTATGATGTCATAATGCAACATTCCATTATGATGTCATAATGCAAAATTCCATTATGATGTCATAATGCAACATTCCATTATGATGTCATAATGTAAAAATTCCATTATGATGTCATAATGCAACATTCCATTATGATGTCATAATGCAAAATTCCATTATGTCATAATGCAAAATTCCATTATGATGTCATAATGCAACATTCCATTATGATGTCAATGCAACATTCCATTATGATGTCATAATGCCAAATTCCATTATGATGTCATAATGCAACATTCCATTATGATGTCATAATGCAAAATTCCATTATGATGTCATAATGTAAAAATTCCATTATGATGTCATAATGCAACATTCCATTATGATGTCATAATGCAAAATTCCATTATGATGTCATAATGCAACATTCCATTATGATGTCATAATGCAAAATTCCATTATGATGTCATAATGCAACATTCCATTATGATGTCATAATGTAAAAATTCCATTATGATGTCATAATGCAACATTCCATTATGATGTCATAATGCAAAATTCCATTATGTCATAATGCAAAATTCCATTATGATGTCATAATGCAACATTCCATTATGATGTCAATGCAAAATTCCATTATGATGTCATAATGCCAAATTCCATTATGATGTCATAATGCAACATTCCATTATGATGTCATAATGCAAAATTCCATTATGATGTCATAATGTAAAAAATCCATTATGATGTCATAATGCAACATTCCATTATGATGTCATAATGCAAAATTCCATTATGATGTCATAATGCCAAATTCCATTATGATGTCATAATGCAACATTCCATTATGATGTCATAATGCAAAATTTCATTATGATGTCATAATGTAAAAATTCCATTATGATGTCATAATGCAACATTCCATTATGACATAATGGAATTTTTACATTATGACATCATAATGTAACATTCCATTATGATGTCATAATGCAACATTCCATTATGATGTCATAATTAGAGATGAGCGAACACGTTCGGCCCCGCCCCTTTTTCGCCCGAACACCGAACTTTGCGAACACCTCGGTGTTCGGGCGAAAAAGTTCGGGGGCCGCCGTGGCAGCGCGGGGGGGTGCGGCGGGGAGCGGGGGGGAGAGGGAGAGAGAGAGGGCTCCCCCCTGTTCCCCGCTACTGCCGCCCGCGCCGCCGCGCATCTCCCCGCCCCCCGGCGGCACCCGGACACTTACGCGCGAACACTCCAGTGTTCGCTAAAGCCGGTGTCCGGGTGCAGATGTGTCCGTTACGGACACGTTCGCTCATCTCTAGTCATAATGCAAAATTCCATTATGATGTCATAATGCAACATTCCATTATGATGTCATAATGTAAAAATTCCATTATGATGTCATAATGCAACATTCCATTATGATGTCATAATGCAAAATTCCATTATGATGTCATAATGCAACATTCCATTATGATGTCATAATGCAACATTCCATTATGATGTCATAATGCAACATTCCATTATGATGTCATAATGCAAAATTCCATTATGATGTCATAATGTAAAAATTCCATTATGATGTCATAATGTAAAAATTCCATTATGATGTCATAATGCAAAATTCCATTATGATGTCATAAAGTAAAAATTCCATTATGATGTCATAATGCAACATTCCATTATGATGTCATAATGCAAAATTCCATTATGATGTCATAATGCAACATTCCATTATGATGTCATAATGTAAAAATTCCATTATGATGTCATAATGCAACATTCCATTATGATGTCATAATGCAAAATTCCATTATGTCATAATGGAAAATTCCATTATGATGTCATAATGCAACATTCCATTATGTTGTCAATGCAACATTCCATTATGATGTCATAATGCCAAATTCCATTATGATGTCATAATGCAACATTCCATTATGATGTCATAATGCAAAATTCCATTATGATGTCATAATGTAAAAATTCCATTATGATGTCATAATGCAACATTCCATTATGATGTCATAATGCAAAATTCCATTATGATGTCATAATGCAACATTCCATTATGATGTCATAATGCAAAATTCCATTATGATGTCATAATGCAACATTCCATTATGATGTCATAATGTAAAAACTCCATTATGATGTCATAATGCAACATTCCATTATGATGTCATAATGCAAAATTCCATTATGATGTCATAATGCAACATTCCATTATGATGTCATAATGCAACATTCCATTATGATGTCATAATGCAAAATTCCATTATGATGTCATAATGTAAAAATTCCATTATGATGTCATAATGCAACATTCCATTATGATGTCATAATGCCAAATTCCATTATGATGTCATAATGCAACATTCCATTATGATGTCATAATGCAAAATTCCATTATGATGTCATAATGTAAAAATTCCATTATGATGTCATAATGCAACATTCCATTATGACATAATGGAATTTTTACATTATGACATCATAATGTAACATTCCATTATGATGTCATAATGCAAAATTCCATTATGATGTCATAATGTAAAAATTCTATTATGATGTCATAATGCAAAATTCCATTATGATGTCATAATGCAACATTCCATTATGATGTCATAATGTAAAAATTCTATTATGATGTCATAATGCAAAATTCCATTATGATGTCATAATGCAACATTCCATTATGATGTCATAAAGTAAAAATTCCATTATGATGTCATAATGTAAAAATTCTATTATGATGTCATAATGCAAAATTCCATTATGATGTCATAATGCAACATTCCATTATGATGTCATAAAGTAAAAATTCCATTATGATGTCATAATGTAAAAATTCTATTATGATGTCATAATGCAAAATTCCATTATGATGTCATAATGCAACATTCCATTATGATGTCAATGCAAAATTCCATTATGATGTCATAATGCAAAATTCCATTATGATGTCATAATGCAACATTCCATTATGATGTCATAATGCAAAATTCCATTATGATGTCATAATGTAAAAATTCCATTATGATGTCATAATGCAACATTCCATTATGATGTCATAATGCCAAATTCCATTATGATGTCATAATGCCAAATTCCATTATGATGTCATAATGCAACATTCCATTATGATGTATCATAATGTAACATTCCATTATGATGTCATAATGCAACATTCCATTATGATGTCATAAAGTAAAAATTCCATTATGATGTCATAATGTAAAAATTCTATTATGATGTCATAATGCAAAATTCCATTATGATGTCATAATGCAACATTCCATTATGATGTCATAATGAAAAAATTCCATTATGATGTCATAATGCAACATTCCATTATGATGTCATAATGCAAAATTCCATTATGATGTCATAATGCCAAATTCCATTATGATGTCATAATGCAACATTCCATTATGATGTCATAATGCAAAATTCCATTATGATGTCATAATGCCAAATTCCATTATGATGTCATAATGCAACATTCCATTATGATGTCATAAGGCAAAATTCCATTATGATGTCATAACGTAAAAATTCCATTATGATGTCATAATGTAAAAATTCTATTATGATGTCATAATGCAAAATTCCATTATGATGTCATAAAGTTAAAATTCCATTATGATGTCATAATGTAAAAATTCTATTATGATGTCATAATGCAAAATTCCATTGTGATGTCATAATGCAACATTCCATTATGATGTCATAAAGTAAAAATTCCATTATGATGTCATAATGTAAAAATTCTATTATGATGTCATAATGCAAAATTCCATTATGATGTCATAATGCAACATTCCATTATGATGTCAATGCAAAATTCCATTATGATGTCATAATGCCAAATTCCATTATGATGTCATAATGCAACATTCCATTATGATGTCATAATGCAAAATTCCATTATGATGTCATAATGTAAAAATTCCATTATGATGTCATAATGCAACATTCCATTATGATGTCATAATGCCAAATTCCATTATGATGTCATAATGCCAAATTCCATTATGATGTCATAATGCAACATTCCATTATGATGTATCATAATGTAACATTCCATTATGATGTCATAATGCAACATTCCATTATGATGTCATAAAGTAAAAATTCCATTATGATGTCATAATGTAAAAATTCTATTATGATGTCATAATGCAAAATTCCATTATGATGTCATAATGCAACATTCCATTATGATGTCATAATGCAAAATTCCATTATGATGTCATAATGCAACATTCCATTATGATGTCATAATGAAAAAATTCCATTATGATGTCATAATGTAACATTCCATTATGATGTCATAATGCAAAATTCCAATATGATGTCATAATGCAAAATTCCATTATGATGTCATAATGCCAAATTCCATTATGATGTCATAATGCAACATTCCATTATGAAGTCATAATGCAAAATTCCATTATGATGTCATAATGTAAAAATTCCATTATGATGTCATAATGCAACATTCCATTATGATGTCATAAAGTAAAAATTCCATTATGATGTCATAATGCAAAATTCCATTATGATGTCATAATGTAAAAATTCCATTATGATGTCATAATGCAACATTCCATTATGATGTCATAATGTAAAAATTCCATTATGATGTTATAATGCAACATTCCATTATGATGTCATAATGCAACATTCCATTATGATGTCATAATGCAAAATTCCATTATGATGTCACAATGCAACATTCCATTATGATGTCATAATGCAAAATTCCATTATGATGTCATAATGTAACATTCCATTATGATGTCATAATGCAAAATTCCATTATGATGTCATAATGCAAAATTCCATTATGATGTCATAATGTAAAAATTCCATTATGATGTCATAATGCAACATTCCATTATGATGTCATAATGCAACATTCCATTATGATGTCATAATGCAAAATTCCATTATGATGTCATAATGCAACATTCCATTATGATGTCATAATGCAAAATTCCATTATGATGTCATAAAGTAAAAATTCCATTATGATGTCATAATGTAAAAATTCTATTATGATGTCATAATGCAAAATTCCATTATGATGTCATAATGCAACATTCCATTATGATGTCATAAAGTAAAAATTCCATTATGATGTCATAATGTAAAAATTCTATTATGATGTCATAATGCAAAATTCCATTATGATGTCATAATGCAACATTCCATTATGATGTCAATGCAAAATTCCATTATGATGTCATAATGCAAAATTCCATTATGATGTCATAATGCAACATTCCATTATGATGTCATAATGCAAAATTCCATTATGATGTCATAATGTAAAAATTCCATTATGATGTCATAATGCAACATTCCATTATGATGTCATAATGCCAAATTCCATTATGATGTCATAATGCCAAATTCCATTATGATGTCATAATGCAACATTCCATTATGATGTATCATAATGTAACATTCCATTATGATGTCATAATGCAACATTCCATTATGATGTCATAAAGTAAAAATTCCATTATGATGTCATAATGTAAAAATTCTATTATGATGTCATAATGCAAAATTCCATTATGATGTCATAATGCAACATTCCATTATGATGTCATAATGAAAAAATTCCATTATGATGTCATAATGCAACATTCCATTATGATGTCATAATGCAAAATTCCATTATGATGTCATAATGCCAAATTCCATTATGATGTCATAATGCAACATTCCATTATGATGTCATAATGCCAAATTCCATTATGATGTCATAATGCCAAATTCCATTATGATGTCATAATGCAACATTCCATTATGATGTCATAAGGCAAAATTCCATTATGATGTCATAACGTAAAAATTCCATTATGATGTCATAATGTAAAAATTCTATTATGATGTCATAATGCAAAATTCCATTATGATGTCATAAAGTAAAAATTCCATTATGATGTCATAATGTAAAAATTCTATTATGATGTCATAATGCAACATTCCATTATGATGTCATAATGCAACATTCCATTATGATGTCATAATGCAAAATTCCATTATGATATCATAATGTAAAAATTCCATTATGATGTCATAATGCAACATTCCATTATGATGTCATAATGTAAAAATTCTATTATGATGTCATAATGCAAAAATTCTATTATGATGTCATAATGCAAAATTCCATTATGATGTCATAAAGTAAAAATTCCATTATGATGTCATAATGTAAAAATTCTATTATGATGTCATAATGCAAAATTCCATTGTGATGTCATAATGCAACATTCCATTATGATGTCATAAAGTAAAAATTCCATTATGATGTCATAATGCAACATTCCATTATGATGTCATAAAGTAAAAATTCCATTATGATGTCATAATGTAAAAATTCTATTATGATGTCATAATGCAAAATTCCATTATGATGTCATAATGCAACATTCCATTATGATGTCAATGCAAAATTCCATTATGATGTCATAATGCAAAATTCCATTATGATGTCATAATGCAACATTCCATTATGATGTCATAATGCAAAATTCCATTATGACATCATAATGGAATGTTGCATTATGACATCATAATGGAATGTTACATTATGATACATCATAATGCCAAATTCCATTATGATGTCATAATGCCAAATTCCATTATGATGTCATAATGCAACATTCCATTATGATGTATCATAATGTAACATTCCATTATGATGTCATAATGCAACATTCCATTATGATGTCATAAAGTAAAAATTCCATTATGATGTCATAATGTAAAAATTCTATTATGATGTCATAATGCAAAATTCCATTATGATGTCATAATGCAACATTCCATTATGATGTCATAATGAAAAAATTCCATTATGATGTCATAATGCAACATTCCATTATGATGTCATAATGCAAAATTCCATTATGATGTCATAATGCCAAATTCCATTATGATGTCATAATGCAACATTCCATTATGATGTCATAATGCAAAATTCCATTATGATGTCATAATGCCAAATTCCATTATGATGTCATAATGCAACATTCCATTATGATGTCATAAGGCAAAATTCCATTATGATGTCATAACGTAAAAATTCCATTATGATGTCATAATGTAAAAATTCTATTATGATGTCATAATGCAAAATTCCATTATGATGTCATAAAGTAAAAATTCCATTATGATGTCATAATGTAAAAATTCTATTATGATGTCATAATGCAACATTCCATTATGATGTCATAATGCAACATTCCATTATGATGTCATAATGCAAAATTCCATTATGATGTCATAATGTAAAAATTCCATTATGATGTCATAATGCAACATTCCATTATGATGTCATAATGTAAAAATTCTATTATGATGTCATAATGCAAAAATTCTATTATGATGTCATAATGCAAAATTCCATTATGATGTCATAAAGTAAAAATTCCATTATGATGTCATAATGTAAAAATTCTATTATGATGTCATAATGCAAAATTCCATTGTGATGTCATAATGCAACATTCCATTATGATGTCATAAAGTAAAAATTCCATTATGATGTCATAATGTAAAATTCTATTATGATGTCATAATGCAAAATTCCATTATGATGTCATAATGCAACATTCCATTATGATGTCAATGCAAAATTCCATTATGATGTCATAATGCCAAATTCCATTATGATGTCATAATGCAACATTCCATTATGATGTCATAATGCAAAATTCCATTATGATGTCATAATGTAAAAATTCCATTATGATGTCATAATGCAACATTCCATTATGATGTCATAATGCCAAATTCCATTATGATGTCATAATGCAAAATTCCATTATGATGTCATAATGCAACATTCCATTATGATGTATCATAATGTAACATTCCATTATGATGTCATAATGCAACATTCCATTATGATGTCATAAAGTAAAAATTCCATTATGATGTCATAATGTAAAAATTCTATTATGATGTCATAATGCAACATTCCATTATGATGTCATAATGCAAAATTCCATTATGATGTCATAATGCAACATTCCATTATGATGTCATAATGCAACATTCCATTATGATGTCATAATGCAAAATTCCATTATGATGTCATAATGTAAAAATTCCATTATGATGTCATAATGCAACATTCCATTATGATGTCATAATGTAAAAATTCTATTATGATGTCATAATGCAAAATTCCATTATGATGTCATAATGCAAAATTCCATTATGATGTCATAATGTAAAAATTCCATTATGATGTCATAATGCAACATTCCATTATGATGTCATAATGCAAAATTCCATTATGATGTCATAATGCAACATTCCATTATGATGTCATAAAGTAAAAATTCCATTATGATGTCATAATGTAAAAATTCTATTATGATGTCATAATGCAAAATTCCATTATGATGTCATAATGCAACATTCCATTATGATGTCATAAAGTAAAAATTCCATTATGATGTCATAATGTAAAAATTCTATTATGATGTCATAATGCAAAATTCCATTATGATGTCATAATGCAACATTCCATTATGATGTCATAAAGTAAAAATTCCATTATGATGTCATAATGTAAAAATTCTATTATGATGTCATAATGCAAAATTCCATTATGATGTCATAATGCAACATTCCATTATGATGTCAATGCAAAATTCCATTATGATGTCATAATGCAAAATTCCATTATGATGTCATAATGCAACATTCCATTATGATGTCATAATGCAACATTCCATTATGATGTCATAATGCAAAATTCCATTATGATGTCATAATGCAACATTCCATTATGATGTCATAATGCCAAATTCCATTATGATGTCATAATGCCAAATTCCATTATGATGTCATAATGCAACATTCCATTATGATGTATCATAATGTAACATTCCATTATGATGTCATAATGCAACATTCCATTATGATGTCATAAAGTAAAAATTCCATTATGATGTCATAATGTAAAAATTCTATTATGATGTCATAATGCAAAATTCCATTATGATGTCATAATGCAACATTCCATTATGATGTCATAATGGAAAATTCCATTATGATGTCATAATGCAACATTCCATTATGATGTCATAATGTAACATTCCATTATGATGTCATAATGCAAAGTTCCATTATGATGTCATAATGTAAAAATTCCATTATAATGTCATAATGCAACATTCCATTATGATGTCATAATGCAAAATTCCATTATGATGTCATAATGTAACATTCCATTATGATGTCATAATGCAAAGTTCCATTATGATGTCATAATGTAAAAATTCCATTATGATGTCATAATGCAAAATTCCATTATGTCATAATGCAACATTCCATTATGTTGTCATAATGCAAAATTCCATTATGATGTCATAATGCAACATTCCATTATGATGTCATAATGAAAAAATTCCATTATGATGTCATAATGTAACATTCCATTATGATGTCATAATGCAAAATTCCATTATGATGTCATAATGCCAAATTCCATTATGATGTCATAATGCAACATTCCATTATGATGTCATAATGCAAAATTCCATTATGATGTCATAATGCCAAATTCCATTATGATGTCATAATGCAACATTCCATTATGATGTCATAATGCAAAATTCGATTATGATGTCATAATGTAAAAATTCCATTATGATGTCATAATGTAAAAATTCTATTATGATGTCATAATGCAAAATTCCATTATGATGTCATAATGCAACATTCCATTATGATGTCATAATGTAAAAATTCCATTATGATGTCATAATGCAACATTCCATTATGATGTCATAATGTAAAAATTCCATTATGATGTCATAATGCAACATTCCATTATGATGTCATAATGCAAAATTCCATTATGATGTCATAATGCCAAATTCCATTATGATGTCATAATGCAACATTCCATTATGATGTCATAATGCAAAATTCCATTATGATGTCATAATGTAAAAATTCCATTATGATGTCATAATGCAACATTCCATTATGACATAATGGAATTTTTACATTATGACATCATAATGTAACATTCCATTATGATGTCATAATGCAAAATTCCATTATGATGTCATAAAGTAAAAATTCCATTATGATGTCATAATGTAAAAATTCTATTATGATGTCATAATGCAAAATTCCATTATGATGTCATAATGCAACATTCCATTATGATGTCATAATGCAAAATTCCATTATGATGTCATAATGCAACATTCCATTATGATGTCATAATGTAAAAATTCCATTATGATGTCATAATGCAACATTCCATTATGATGTCATAATGCAAAATTATATTATGTCATAATGCAAAATTCCATTATGATGTCATAATGTAAAAATTCCATTATGATGTCATAATGCAAAATTCCATTATGATGTCATAAAGTAAAAATTTCATTATGATGTCATAATGCAAAATTCCATTATGATGTCATAATGTAAAAATTCCATTATGATGTCATAATGCAACATTCCATTATGATGTCATAATGTAAAAATTCCATTATGATGTTATAATGCAACATTTCATTATGATGTCATAATGCAACATTCCATTATGATGTCATAATGCAAAATTCCATTATGATGTCATAATGCAACATTCCATTATGATGTCATAATGCAAAATTCCATTATGATGTCATAATGTAACATTCCATTATGATGTCATAATGCAAAATTCCATTATGATGTCATAATGCAAAATTCCATTATGATGTCATAATGCAAAATTCCATTATGATGTCATAATGTAAAAATTCCATTATGATGTCATAATGTAAAAATTCCATTATGATGTTATAATGCAACATTCCATTATGATGTCATAATGCAACATTCCATTATGATGTCATAATGCAAAATTCCATTATGATGTCATAATGCAACATTCCATTATGATGTCATAATGCAAAATTCCATTATGATGTCATAATGCAACATTCCATTATGATGTCATAATGCAAAATTCCATTATGATGTCATAATGTAAAAATTCCATTATGATGTCATAATGCAACATTCCATAATGACATAATGGAATTTTTACATTATGACATCATAATGTAACATTCCATTATGATGTCATATTGCAAAATTCCATTATGATGTCATAAAGTAAAAATTCCATTATGATGTCATAATGTAAAAATTCTATTATGATGTCATAATGCAAAATTCCATTATGATGTCATAATGCAACATTCCATTATGATGTCATAATGCAACATTCCATTATGATGTCATAAAGTAACATTCCATTATGATGTCATAATGTAAAAATTCCATTATGATGTCATAATGCAAAATTCCATTATGATGTCATAAAGTAAAAATTCCATTATGATGTCATAATGCAACATTCCATTATGATGTCATAATGCAAAATTCCATTATGATGTCATAATGCAACATTCCATTATGATGTCATAATGTAAAAATTCCATTATGATGTCATAATGCAACATTCCATTATGATGTCATAATGCAAAATTCCATTATGTCATAATGCAAAATTCCATTATGATGTCATAATGCAACATTCAATTATGATGTCAATGCAAAATTCCATTATGATGTCATAATGCCAAATTCCATTATGATGTCATAATGCAACATTCCATTATGATGTCATAATGCAAAATTCCATTATGATGTCATAATGTAAAAATTCCATTATGATGTCATAATGCAACATTCCATTATGATGTCATAATGCAAAATTCCATTATGATGTCATAATGCCAAATTCCATTATGATGTCATAATGCAACATTCCATTATGATGTCATAATGTAAAAATTCCATTATGATGTCATAATGCAACATTCCATTATGACATAATGCAACATTCCATTATGATGTCATAAAGTAAAAATTCCATTATGATGTCATAATGTAAAAATTCTATTATGATGTCATAATGCAAAATTCCATTATGATGTCATAATGCAACATTCCATTATGATGTCATAATGCAAAATTCCATTATGATGTCATAATGCAACATTCCATTATGATGTCATAATGCAACATTCCATTATGATGTCATAATGCAAAATTCCATTATGATGTCATAATGTAAAAATTCCATTATGATGTCATAATGTAAAAATTCAATTATGATGTCATAATGCAAAATTCCATTATGATGTCATAATGCAAAATTCCATTATGATGTCATAATGTAAAAATTCCATTATGATGTCATAATGCAACATTCCATTATGATGTCATAATGCAAAATTCCATTATGATGTCATAATGCAACATTCCATTATGATGTCATAATGCAACATTCCATTATGATGTCATAATGTAAAAATTCCATTATGATGTCATAATGCAACATTCCATTATGATGTCATAATGCAAAATTCCATTATGATGTCATAATGTAAAAATTCCATTATGATGTCATAATGCAACATTCCATTATGATGTCATAATGCCAAATTCCATTATGATGTCATAATGCAACATTCCATTATGATGTCATAATGCAAAATTCCATTATGATGTCATAATGTAAAAATTCCATTATGATGTCATAATGCAACATTCCATTATGACATAATGGAATTTTTACATTATGACATCATAATGTAACATTCCATTATGATGTCATAATGCAAAATTCCATTATGATGTCATAATGCAACATTCCATTATGATGTCATAATGCAAAATTCCATTATGATGTCATAATGTAACATTCCATTATGATGTCATAATGCAAAGTTCCATTATGATGTCATAATGTAAAAATTCCATTATGGTGTCATAATGTAAAAATTCCATTATGATGTCATAATGCAACATTCCATTATGATGTCATAATGCAACATTCCATTATGATGTCATAATGCAAAATTCCATTATGATGTCATAATGCAAAATTCCATTATGATGTCATAATGCAACATTCCATTATGATGTCATAATGCAAAATTCCATTATGATGTCATAATGCAAAATTCCATTATGATGTCATAATGTAAAAATTCCATTATGATGCCATAATGCAACATTCCATTATGATGTCATAATGCAACATTCCATTATGATGTCATAATGCAACATTCCATTATGATGTCATAATGCAAAATTCCATTATGATGTCATAATGCAACATTCCATTATGATGTCATAATGGAAAATTCCATTATGATGTCATAATGCAACATTCCATTATGATGTCATAATGTAACATTCCATTATGATGTCATAATGCAAAGTTCCATTATGATGTCATAATGTAAAAATTCCATTATGATGTCATAATGCAACATTCCATTATGATGTCATAATGCAAAATTCCATTATGATGTCATAATGTAACATTCCATTATGATGTCATAATGCAAAGTTCCATTATGATGTCATAATGCAAAATTCCATTATGATGTCATAATGCAACATTCCATTATGATGTCATAATGCAAAATTCCATTATGATGTCATAATGCAACATTCCATTATGATGTCATAATGAAAAAATTCCATTATGATGTCATAATGTAACATTCCATTATGATGTCATAATGCAAAATTCCATTATGATGTCATAATGCCAAATTCCATTATGATGTCATAATGCAACATTCCATTATGATGTCATAATGCAAAATTCCATTATGATGTCATAATGCCAAATTCCATTATGATGTCATAATGCAACATTCCATTATGATGTCATAATGCAAAATTCGATTATGATGTCATAATGTAAAAATTCCATTATGATGTCATAATGTAAAAATTCTATTATGATGTCATAATGCAAAATTCCATTATGATGTCATAATGCAACATTCCATTATGATGTCATAATGTAAAAATTCCATTATGATGTCATAATGCAACATTCCATTATGATGTCATAATGTAAAAATTCCATTATGATGTCATAATGCAACATTCCATTATGATGTCATAATGCAAAATTCCATTATGATGTCATAATGCCAAATTCCATTATGATGTCATAATGCAACATTCCATTATGATGTCATAATGCAAAATTCCATTATGATGTCATAATGTAAAAATTCCATTATGATGTCATAATGCAACATTCCATTATGACATAATGGAATTTTTACATTATGACATCATAATGTAACATTCCATTATGATGTCATAATGCAAAATTCCATTATGATGTCATAAAGTAAAAATTCCATTATGATGTCATAATGTAAAAATTCTATTATGATGTCATAATGCAAAATTCTATTATGATGTCATAATGCAACATTCCATTATGATGTCATAATGCAAAATTCCATTATGATGTCATAATGCAACATTCCATTATGATGTCATAATGTAAAAATTCCATTATGATGTCATAATGCAACATTCCATTATGATGTCATAATGCAAAATTATATTATGTCATAATGCAAAATTCCATTATGATGTCATAATGTAAAAATTCCATTATGATGTCATAATGCAAAATTCCATTATGATGTCATAAAGTAAAAATTCCATTATGATGTCATAATGCAAAATTCCATTATGATGTCATAATGTAAAAATTCCATTATGATGTCATAATGCAACATTCCATTATGATGTCATAATGTAAAAATTCCATTATGATGTTATAATGCAACATTCCATTATGATGTCATAATGCAACATTCCATTATGATGTCATAATGCAAAATTCCATTATGATGTCATAATGCAACATTCCATTATGATGTCATAATGCAAAATTCCATTATGATGTCATAATGTAAGATTCCATTATGATGTCATAATGCAAAATTCCATTATGATGTCATAATGCAAAATTCCATTATGATGTCATAATGTAAAAATTCCATTATGATGTCATAATGCAACATTCCATTATGATGTCATAATGTAAAAATTCCATTATGATGTTATAATGCAACATTCCATTATGATGTCATAATGCAACATTCCATTATGATGTCATAATGCAAAATTCCATTATGATGTCATAATGCAACATTCCATTATGATGTCATAATGCAAAATTCCATTATGATGTCATAATGTAAAAATTCCATTATGATGTCATAATGCAACATTCCATAATGACATAATGGAATTTTTACATTATGACATCATAATGTAACATTCCATTATGATGTCATATTGCAAAATTCCATTATGATGTCATAAAGTAAAAATTCCATTATGATGTCATAATGTAAAAATTCTATTATGATGTCATAATGCAAAATTCCATTATGATGTCATAATGCAACATTCCATTATGATGTCATAATGCAAAATTCCATTATGATGTCATAATGCAACATTCCATTATGATGTCATAATGTAAAAATTCCATTATGATGTCATAATGCAACATTCCAGTATGATGTCATAATGCAACATTCCATTATGATGTCATAATGCAACATTCCATTATGATGTCATAAAGTAAAAATTCCATTATGATGTCATAATGTAAAAATTCCATTATGATGTCATAATGCAAAATTCCATTATGATGTCATAAAGTAAAAATTCCATTATGATGTCATAATGCAACATTCCATTATGATGTCATAATGCAAAATTCCATTATGATGTCATAATGCAACATTCCATTATGATGTCATAATGCAACATTCCATTATGATGTCATAATGCAAAATTCCATTATGTCATAATGCAAAATTCCATTATGATGTCATAATGCAACATTCCATTATGATGTCAATGCAAAATTCCATTATGATGTCATAATGCCAAATTCCATTATGATGTCATAATGCAACATTCCATTATGATGTCATAATGCAAAATTCCATTATGATGTCATAATGTAAAAATTCCATTATGATGTCATAATGCAACATTCCATTATGATGTCATAATGCAAAATTCCATTATGATGTCATAATGCCAAATTCCATTATGATGTCATAATGCAACATTCCATTATGATGTCATAATGTAAAAATTCCATTATGATGTCATAATGCAACATTCCATTATGACATAATGCAACATTCCATTATGATGTCATAAAGTAAAAATTCCATTATGATGTCATAATGTAAAAATTCTATTATGATGTCATAATGCAAAATTCCATTATGATGTCATAATGCAACATTCCATTATGATGTCATAATGCAAAATTCCATTATGATGTCATAATGCAACATTCCATTATGATGTCATAATGCAACATTCCATTATGATGTCATAATGCAAAATTCCATTATGATGTCATAATGTAAAAATTCCATTATGATGTCATAATGTAAAAATTCAATTATGATGTCATAATGCAAAATTCCATTATGATGTCATAATGCAAAATTCCATTATGATGTCATAATGTAAAAATTCCATTATGATGTCATAATGCAACATTCCATTATGATGTCATAATGCAAAATTCCATTATGATGTCATAATGCAACATTCCATTATGATGTCATAAAGTAAAAATTCCATTATGATGTCATAATGTAAAAATTCTATTATGATGTCATAATGCAAAATTCCATTATGATGTCATAATGCAACATTCCATTATGATGTCATAAAGTAAAAATTCCATTATGATGTCATAATGTAAAAATTCTATTATGATGTCATAATGCAAAATTCCATTATGATGTCATAATGCAACATTCCATTATGATGTCAATGCAAAATTCCATTATGATGTCATAATGCCAAATTCCATTATGATGTCATAATGCAACATTCCATTATAATGTCATAGTGCAAAATTCCATTATGATGTCATAATGTAAAAAATCCATTATGATGTCATAATGCAAAATTCCATTATGATGTCATAATGCCAAATTCCATTATGATGTCATAATGCAACATTCCATTATGATGTATCATAATGTAACATTTCATTATGATGTCATAATGCAACATTCCATTATGATGTCATAAAGTAAAAATTCCATTATGATGTCATAATGTAAAAATTCTATTATGATGTCATAATGCAAAATTCCATTATGATGTCATAATGCAACATTCCATTATGATGTCATAATGCAAAATTCCATTATGATGTCATAATGCAACATTCCATTATGATGTCATAATGAAAAAATTCCATTATGATGTCATAATGCAACATTCCATTATGATGTCATAATGCAAAATTCCATTATGATGTCATAATGCCAAATTCCATTATGATGTCATAATGCAACATTCCATTATGATGTCATAATGCAAAATTCCATTATGATGTCATAATGCCAAATTCCATTATGATGTCGTAATGCAACATTCCATTATGATGTCATAATGCAAAATTCCATTATGATGTCATAATGTAAAAATTCCATTATGATGTCATAATGTAAAAATTCTATTATGATGTCATAATGCAAAATTCCATTATGATGTCATAAAGTAAAAATTCCATTATGATGTCATAATGTAAAAATTCTATTATGATGTCATAATGCAAAATTCCATTATGATGTCATAATGCAACATTCCATTATGATGTCATAAAGTAAAAATTCCATTATGATGTCATAATGTAAAAATTCTATTATGATGTCATAATGCAAAATTCCATTATGATGTCATAATGCAACATTCCATTATGATGTCAATGCAAAATTCCATTATGATGTCATAATGCCAAATTCCATTATGATGTCATAATGCAACATTCCATTATGATGTCATAATGCAAAATTCCATTATGATGTCATAATGTAAAAATTCCATTATGATGTCATAATGCAACATTCCATTATGATGTCATAATGCCAAATTCCATTATGATGTCACAATGCCAAATTCCATTATGATGTCATAATGCAACATTCCATTATGATGTATCATAATGTAACATTCCATTATGATGTCATAATGCAACATTCCATTATGATGTCATAAAGTAAAAATTCCATTATGATGTCATAATGTAAAAATTCTATTATGATGTCATAATGCAAAATTCCATTATGATGTCATAATGCAACATTCCATTATAATGTCATAATGCAAAATTCCATTATGATGTCATAATGCAACATTCCATTATGATGTCATAATGAAAAAATTCCATTATGATGTCATAATGTAACATTCCATTATGATGTCATAATGCAAAATTCCATTATGATGTCATAATGCAAAATTCCATTATGATGTCATAATGCAAAATTCCATTATGATGTCATAATGCCAAATTCCATTATGATGTCATAATGCAACATTCCATTATGATGTCATAATGCAACATTCCATTATGATGTCATAATGCCAAATTCCATTATGATGTCATAATGCCAAATTCCATTATGATGTCATAATGCAACATTCCATTATGATGTATCATAATGTAACATTCCATTATGATGTCATAATGCAACATTCCATTATGATGTCATAAAGTAAAAATTCCATTATGATGTCATAATGCAAAAATTCTATTATGATGTCATAATGCAAAATTCCATTATGATGTCATAATGCAACATTCCATTATGATGTCATAATGCAAAATTCCATTATGATGTCATAATGCAACATTCCATTATGATGTCATAATGAAAAAATTCCATTATGATGTCATAATGTAACATTCCATTATGATGTCATAATGCAAAATTCCATTATGATGTCATAATGCCAAATTCCATTATGATGTCATAATGCAACATTCCATTATGATGTCATAATGCAAAATTCCATTAGGATGTCATAATGCCAAATTCCATTATGATGTCATAATGCAACATTCCATTATGATGTCATAATGCAAAATTCGATTATGATGTCATAATGTAAAAATTCCATTATGATGTCATAATGTAAAAATTCTATTATGATGTCATAATGCAAAATTCCATTATGATGTCATAATGCAACATTCCATTATGATGTCATAATGTAAAAATTCCATTATGATGTCATAATGCAACATTCCATTATGATGTCATAATGTAAAAATTCCATTATGATGTTATAATGCAACATTCCATTATGATGTCATAATGCAAAATTCCATTATGATGTCATAATGCAACATTCCATTATGATGTCATAATGCAAAATTCCATTATGATGTCATAATGCAACATTCCATTATGATGTCATAATGTAAAAATTCCATTATGATGTCATAATGCAACATTCCATTATGATGTCATAATGCAAAATTCCATTATGATGTCATAATGCAAAATTCCATTATGATGTCATAATGTAAAAATTCCATTATGATGTCATAATGCAAAATTCCATTATGATGTCATAAAGTAAAAATTCCATTATGATGTCATAATGTAAAAATTCTATTATGATGTCATAATGCAAAATTCCATTATGATGTCATAATGCAATATTCCATTATGATGTCATAATGTAAAAATTCCATTATGATGTCATATTGCAACATTCCATTATGATGTCATAATGTAAAAATTCCATTATGATGTCATAATGCAACATTCCATTATGATGTCATAATGCCAAATTCCATTATGATGTCATAATGCAACATTCCATTATGATGTCATAATGCAAAATTCCATTATGATGTCATAATGTAAAAATTCCATTATGATGTCATAATGCAACATTCCATAATGACATAATGTAATTTTTACATTATGACATCATAATGTAACATTCCATTATGATGTCATAATGCAAAATTCCATTATGATGTCATAAAGTAAAAATTCCATTATGATGTCATAATGTAAAAATTCTATTATGATGTCATAATGCAAAATTCCATTATGATGTCATAATGCAACATTCCATTATGATGTCATGATGCAAAATTCCATTATGATGTCATAATGCAACATTCCATTATGATGTCATAATGTAAAAATTCCATTATGATGTCATAATGCAACATTCCATTATGATGTCATAATGCAAAAATTCCATTATGATGTCATAATGCAAAATTCCATTATGATGTCATAATGTAAAAATTCCATTATGATGTCATAATGCCAAATTCCATTATGATGTCATAATGTAAAAATTCCATTATGATGTCATAATGCAACATTCCATAATGACATAATGGAATTTTTACATTATGACATCATAATGTAACATTCCATTATGATGTCATAATGCAAAATTCCATTATGATGTCATAAAGTAAAAATTCCATTATGATGTCATAATGTAAAAATTCTATTATGATGTCATAATGCAACATTCCATTATGATGTCATAATGCAACATTCCATTATGATGTCATAATGCAAAATTCCATTATGATGTCATAATGCAACATTCCATTATGATGTCATAATGTAAAAATTCCATTATGATGTCATAATGCAACATTCCATTATGATGTCATAATGCAAAATTCCATTATGATGTCATAATGCAAAATTCCATTATGATGTCATAATGTAAAAATTCCATTATGATGTCATAATGCAAAATTCCATTATGATGTCATAAAGTAAAAATTCCATTATGATGTCATAATGCAACATTCCATTATGATGTCATAATGTAAAAATTCCATTATGATGTCATAATGCAACATTCCATTATGATGTCATAATGCAAAATTCCATTATGATGTCATAATGCAACATTCCACTATGATGTCATAATGCAACATTCCATTATGATGTCATAATGCAAAATTCCATTATGATGTCATAATACAACATTCCATTATGATGTCATAATGCAAAATTCCATTATGATGTCATAATGCAAAATTCCATTATGATGTCATAATGTAAAAATTCCATTATGATGTCATAATGCAACATTCCATTATGATGTCATAATGTAAAAATTCCATTATGATGTCATAATGCAACATTCCATTATGATGTCATAATGCAAAATTCCATTATGATGTCATAATGCCAAATTCCATTATGATGTCATAATGCAACATTCCATTATGATGTCATAATGCAAAATTCCATTATGATGTCATAATGTAAAAATTCCATTATGATGTCATAATGCAACATTCCATTATGACATAATGGAATTTTTACATTATGACATCATAATGTAACATTCCATTATGATGTCATAAGGCAAAATTCCATTATGATGTCATAAAGTAAAAATTCCATTATGATGTCATAATGTAAAAATTCTATTATGATGTCATAATGCAAAATTCCATTATGATGTCATAATGCAACATTCCATTATGATGTCATAATGCAAAATTCCATTATGATGTCATAATGCAACATTCCATTATGATGTCATAATGTAAAAATTCCATTATGATGTCATAATGAAACATTCCATTATGATGTCATAATGCAACATTCCATTATGATGTCATAAAGTAAAAATTCCATTATGATGTCATAATGTAAAAATTCCATTATGATGTCATAATGCAAAATTCCATTATGATGTCATAAAGTAAAAATTCCATTATGATGTCATAATGCAACATTCCATTATGATGTCATAATGCAAAATTCCATTATGATGTCATAATGCAACATTCCATTATGATGTCATAATGTAAAAATTCCATTATGATGTCATAATGCAACATTCCATTATGATGTCATAATGCAAAATTCCATTATGTCATAATGCAAAATTCCATTATGATGTCATAATGCAACATTCCATTATGATGTCATAATGCAAACTTCCATTATGATGTCATAATGCCAAATTCCATTATGATGTCATAATGCAACATTCCATTATGATGTCATAATGTAAAAATTCCATTATGATGTCATAATGCAACATTCCATTATGACATAATGCAACATTCCATTATGATGTCATAAAGTAAAAATTCCATTATGATGTCATAATGTAAAAATTCTATTATGATGTCATAATGCAAAATTCCATTATGATGTCATAATAAAACATTCCATTATGATGTCATAATGCAAAATTCCATTATGATGTCATAATGCAACATTCCATTATGATGTCATAATGCAACATTCCATTATGATGTCATAATGCAACATTCCATTATGATGTCATAATGTAAAAATTCCATTATGATGTCATAATGTAAAAATTCAATTATGATGTCATAATGCAAAATTCCATTATGATGTCATAATGCAAAATTCCATTATGATGTCATAATGTAAAAATTCCATTATGATGTCATAATGCAACATTCCATTATGATGTCATAATGCAAAATTCCATTATGATGTCATAATGCAACATTCCATTATGATGTCATAAAGTAAAAATTCCATTATGATGTCATAATGTAAAAATTCTATTATGATGTCATAATGCAAAATTCCATTATGATGTCATAATGCAACATTCCATTATGATGTCATAAAGTAAAAATTCCATTATGATGTCATAATGTAAAAATTCTATTATGATGTCATAATGCAAAATTCCATTATGATGTCATAATGCAACATTCCATTATGATGTCAATGCAAAATTCCATTATGATGTCATAATGCCAAATTCCATTATGATGTCATAATGCAACATTCCATTATGATGTCATAATGCAAAATTCCATTATGATGTCATAATGTAAAAATTCCATTATGATGTCATAATGCAACATTCCATTATGATGTCATAATGCCAAATTCCATTATGATGTCATAATGCCAAATTCCATTATGATGTCATAATGCAACATTCCATTATGATGTATCATAATGTAACATTCCATTATGATGTCATAATGCAACATTCCATTATGATGTCATAATGTAAAAATTCTATTATGATGTCATAATGCAAAATTCCATTATGATGTCATAATGCAACATTCCATTATGATGTCATAATGCAAAATTCCATTATGATGTCATAATGTAAAAATTCCATTATGATGTCATAATGCAACATTCCATTATGACATAATGGAATTTTTACATTATGACATCATAATGTAACATTCCATTATGATGTCATAATGCAAAATTCCATTATGATGTCATAATGCAACATTCCATTATGATGTCATAATGCAAAATTCCATTATGATGTCATAATGTAACATTCCATTATGATGTCATAATGCAAAGTTCCATTATGATGTCATAATGTAAAAATTCCATTATGATGTCATAATGTAAAAATTCCATTATGATGTCATAATGCAACATTCCATTATGATGTCATAATGCAACATTCCATTATGATGTCATAATGCAAAATTCCATTATGATGTCATAATGCAAAATTCCATTATGATGTCATAATGCAACATTCCATTATGATGTCATAATGCAAAATTCCATTATGATGTCATAATGCAAAATTCCATTATGATGTCATAATGTAAAAATTCCATTATGATGCCATAATGCAACATTCCATTATGATGTCATAATGCAACATTCCATTATGATGTCATAATGCAACATTCCATTATGATGTCATAATGCAAAATTCCATTATGATGTCATAATGCAACATTCCATTATGATGTCATAATGGAAAATTCCATTATGATGTCATAATGCAACATTCCATTATGATGTCATAATGTAACATTCCATTATGATGTCATAATGCAAAGTTCCATTATGATGTCATAATGTAAAAATTCCATTATGATGTCATAATGCAACATTCCATTATGATGTCATAATGCAAAATTCCATTATGATGTCATAATGTAACATTCCATTATGATGTCATAATGCAAAGTTCCATTATGATGTCATAATGTAAAAATTCCATTATGATGTCATAATGCAAAATTCCATTATGATGTCATAATGCAACATTCCATTATGATGTCATAATGCAAAATTCCATTATGATGTCATAATGCAACATTCCATTATGATGTCATAATGAAAAAATTCCATTATGATGTCATAATGTAACATTCCATTATGATGTCATAATGCAAAATTCCATTATGATGTCATAATGCCAAATTCCATTATGATGTCATAATGCAACATTCCATTATGATGTCATAATGCAAAATTCCATTATGATGTCATAATGCCAAATTCCATTATGATGTCATAATGCAACATTCCATTATGATGTCATAATGCAAAATTCGATTATGATGTCATAATGTAAAAATTCCATTATGATGTCATAATGTAAAAATTCTATTATGATGTCATAATGCAAAATTCCATTATGATGTCATAATGCAACATTCCATTATGATGTCATAATGTAAAAATTCCATTATGATGTCATAATGCAACATTCCATTATGATGTCATAATGTAAAAATTCCATTATGATGTCATAATGCAACATTCCATTATGATGTCATAATGCAAAATTCCATTATGATGTCATAATGCCAAATTCCATTATGATGTCATAATGCAACATTCCATTATGATGTCATAATGCAAAATTCCATTATGATGTCATAATGTAAAAATTCCATTATGATGTCATAATGCAACATTCCATTATGACATAATGGAATTTTTACATTATGACATCATAATGTAACATTCCATTATGATGTCATAATGCAAAATTCCATTATGATGTCATAAAGTAAAAATTCCATTATGATGTCATAATGTAAAAATTCTATTATGATGTCATAATGCAAAATTCCATTATGATGTCATAATGCAACATTCCATTATGATGTCATAATGCAAAATTCCATTATGATGTCATAATGCAACATTCCATTATGATGTCATAATGTAAAAATTCCATTATGATGTCATAATGCAACATTCCATTATGATGTCATAATGCAAAATTATATTATGTCATAATGCAAAATTCCATTATGATGTCATAATGTAAAAATTCCATTATGATGTCATAATGCAAAATTCCATTATGATGTCATAAAGTAAAAATTCCATTATGATGTCATAATGCAAAATTCCATTATGATGTCATAATGTAAAAATTCCATTATGATGTCATAATGCAACATTCCATTATGATGTCATAATGTAAAAATTCCATTATGATGTTATAATGCAACATTCCATTATGATGTCATAATGCAACATTCCATTATGATGTCATAATGCAAAATTCCATTATGATGTCATAATGCAACATTCCATTATGATGTCATAATGCAAAATTCCATTATGATGTCATAATGTAACATTCCATTATGATGTCATAATGCAAAATTCCATTATGATGTCATAATGCAAAATTCCATTATGATGTCATAATGTAAAAATTCCATTATGATGTCATAATGCAACATTCCATTATGATGTCATAATGTAAAAATTCCATTATGATGTTATAATGCAACATTCCATTATGATGTCATAATGCAACATTCCATTATGATGTCATAATGCAAAATTCCATTATGATGTCATAATGCAACATTCCATTATGATGTCATAATGCAAAATTCCATTATGATGTCATAATGTAAAAATTCCATTATGATGTCATAATGCAACATTCCATAATGACATAATGGAATTTTTACATTATGACATCATAATGTAACATTCCATTATGATGTCATATTGCAAAATTCCATTATGATGTCATAAAGTAAAAATTCCATTATGATGTCATAATGTAAAAATTCTATTATGATGTCATAATGCAAAATTCCATTATGATGTCATAATGCAACATTCCATTATGATGTCATAATGCAAAATTCCATTATGATGTCATAATGCAACATTCCATTATGATGTCATAATGTAAAAATTCCATTATGATGTCATAATGCAACATTCCAGTATGATGTCATAATGCAACATTCCATTATGATGTCATAATGCAACATTCCATTATGATGTCATAAAGTAAAAATTCCATTATGATGTCATAATGTAAAAATTCCATTATGATGTCATAATGCAAAATTCCATTATGATGTCATAAAGTAAAAATTCCATTATGATGTCATAATGCAACATTCCATTATGATGTCATAATGCAAAATTCCATTATGATGTCATAATGCAACATTCCATTATGATGTCATAATGTAAAAATTCCATTATGATGTCATAATGCAACATTCCATTATGATGTCATAATGCAAAATTCCATTATGTCATAATGCAAAATTCCATTATGATGTCATAATGCAACATTCCATTATGATGTCAATGCAAAATTCCATTATGATGTCATAATGCCAAATTCCATTATGATGTCATAATGCAACATTCCATTATGATGTCATAACGCAAAATTCCATTATGATGTCATAATGTAAAAATTCCATTATGATGTCATAATGCAACATTCCATTA
Source organism: Eleutherodactylus coqui (assembly GCF_035609145.1). Taxonomy (NCBI): domain Eukaryota; kingdom Metazoa; phylum Chordata; class Amphibia; order Anura; family Eleutherodactylidae; genus Eleutherodactylus; species Eleutherodactylus coqui. Next base: position 1,708,845 of record NW_027102475.1, on the reverse strand, counting down.
TGATGTCATAATGCAAAATTCCATTATGATGTCATAATGCCAAATTCCATTATGATGTCATAATGCAACATTCCATTATGATGTCATAATGTAAAAATTCCATTATGATGTCATAATGCAACATTCCATTATGACATAATGCAACATTCCATTATGATGTCATAAAGTAAAAATTCCATTATGATGTCATAATGTAAAAATTCTATTATGATGTCATAATGCAAAATTCCATTATGATGTCATAATGCAACATTCCATTATGATGTCATAATGCAAAATTCCATTATGATGTCATAATGCAACATTCCATTATGATGTCATAATGCAACATTCCATTATGATGTCATAATGCAAAATTCCATTATGATGTCATAATGTAAAAATTCCATTATGATGTCATAATGTAAAAATTCAATTATGATGTCATAATGCAAAATTCCATTATGATGTCATAATGCAAAATTCCATTATGATGTCATAATGTAAAAATTCCATTATGATGTCATAATGCAACATTCCATTATGATGTCATAATGCAAAATTCCATTATGATGTCATAATGCAACATTCCATTATGATGTCATAAAGTAAAAATTCCATTATGATGTCATAATGTAAAAATTCTATTATGATGTCATAATGCAAAATTCCATTATGATGTCATAATGCAACATTCCATTATGATGTCATAAAGTAAAAATTCCATTATGATGTCATAATGTAAAAATTCTATTATGATGTCATAATGCAAAATTCCATTATGATGTCATAATGCAACATTCCATTATGATGTCAATGCAAAATTCCATTATGATGTCATAATGCCAAATTCCATTATGATGTCATAATGCAACATTCCATTATAATGTCATAGTGCAAAATTCCATTATGATGTCATAATGTAAAAAATCCATTATGATGTCATAATGCAAAATTCCATTATGATGTCATAATGCCAAATTCCATTATGATGTCATAATGCAACATTCCATTATGATGTATCATAATGTAACATTCCATTATGATGTCATAATGCAACATTCCATTATGATGTCATAAAGTAAAAATTCCATTATGATGTCATAATGTAAAAATTCTATTATGATGTCATAATGCAAAATTCCATTATGATGTCATAATGCAACATTCCATTATGATGTCATAATGCAAAATTCCATTATGATGTCATAATGCAACATTCCATTATGATGTCATAATGAAAAAATTCCATTATGATGTCATAATGCAACATTCCATTATGATGTCATAATGCAAAATTCCATTATGATGTCATAATGCCAAATTCCATTATGATGTCATAATGCAACATTCCATTATGATGTCATAATGCAAAATTCCATTATGATGTCATAATGCCAAATTCCATTATGATGTCATAATGCAACATTCCATTATGATGTCATAATGCAAAATTCCATTATGATGTCATAATGTAAAAATTCCATTATGATGTCATAATGTAAAAATTCTATTATGATGTCATAATGCAAAATTCCATTATGATGTCATAAAGTAAAAATTCCATTATGATGTCATAATGTAAAAATTCTATTATGATGTCATAATGCAAAATTCCATTATGATGTCATAATGCAACATTCCATTATGATGTCATAAAGTAAAAATTCCATTATGATGTCATAATGTAAAAATTCTATTATGATGTCATAATGCAAAATTCCATTATGATGTCATAATGCAACATTCCATTATGATGTCAATGCAAAATTCCATTATGATGTCATAATGCCAAATTCCATTATGATGTCATAATGCAACATTCCATTATGATGTCATAATGCAAAATTCCATTATGATGTCATAATGTAAAAATTCCATTATGATGTCATAATGCAACATTCCATTATGATGTCATAATGCCAAATTCCATTATGATGTCACAATGCCAAATTCCATTATGATGTCATAATGCAACATTCCATTATGATGTATCATAATGTAACATTCCATTATGATGTCATAATGCAACATTCCATTATGATGTCATAAAGTAAAAATTCCATTATGATGTCATAATGTAAAAATTCTATTATGATGTCATAATGCAAAATTCCATTATGATGTCATAATGCAACATTCCATTATAATGCCATAATGCAAAATTCCATTATGATGTCATAATGCAACATTCCATTATGATGTCATAATGAAAAAATTCCATTATGATGTCATAATGCAAAATTCCATTATGATGTCATAATGCAAAATTCCATTATGATGTCATAATGCCAAATTCCATTATGATGTCATAATGCAACATTCCATTATGATGTCATAATGCAAAATTCCATTATGATGTCATAATGTAAAAATTCCATTATGATGTCATAATGCAACATTCCATTATGATGTCATAATGCCAAATTCCATTATGATGTCATAATGCCAAATTCCATTATGATGTCATAATGCAACATTCCATTATGATGTATCATAATGTAACATTCCATTATGATGTCATAATGCAACATTCCATTATGATGTCATAAAGTAAAAATTCCATTATGATGTCATAATGCAAAAATTCTATTATGATGTCATAATGCAAAATTCCATTATGATGTCATAATGCAACATTCCATTATGATGTCATAATGCAAAATTCCATTATGATGTCATAATGCAACATTCCATTATGATGTCATAATGAAAAAATTCCATTATGATGTCATAATGTAACATTCCATTATGATGTCATAATGCAAAATTCCATTATGATGTCATAATGCCAAATTCCATTATGATGTCATAATGCAACATTCCATTATGATGTCATAATGCAAAATTCCATTAGGATGTCATAATGCCAAATTCCATTATGATGTCATAATGCAACATTCCATTATGATGTCATAATGCAAAATTCGATTATGATGTCATAATGTAAAAATTCCATTATGATGTCATAATGTAAAAATTCTATTATGATGTCATAATGCAAAATTCCATTATGATGTCATAATGCAACATTCCATTATGATGTCATAATGTAAAAATTCCATTATGATGTCATAATGCAACATTCCATTATGATGTCATAATGTAAAAATTCCATTATGATGTTATAATGCAACATTCCATTATGATGTCATAATGCAAAATTCCATTATGATGTCATAATGCAACATTCCATTATGATGTCATAATGCAAAATTCCATTATGATGTCATAATGCAACATTCCATTATGATGTCATAATGTAAAAATTCCATTATGATGTCATAATGCAACATTCCATTATGATGTCATAATGCAAAATTCCATTATGATGTCATAATGCAAAATTCCATTATGATGTCATAATGTAAAAATTCCATTATGATGTCATAATGCAAAATTCCATTATGATGTCATAAAGTAAAAATTCCATTATGATGTCATAATGTAAAAATTCTATTATGATGTCATAATGCAAAATTCCATTATGATGTCATAATGCAATATTCCATTATGATGTCATAATGTAAAAATTCCATTATGATGTCATAATGCAACATTCCATTATGATGTCATAATGTAAAAATTCCATTATGATGTCATAATGCAACATTCCATTATGATGTCATAATGCCAAATTCCATTATGATGTCATAATGCAACATTCCATTATGATGTCATAATGCAAAATTCCATTATGATGTCATAATGTAAAAATTCCATTATGATGTCATAATGCAACATTCCATAATGACATAATGTAATTTTTACATTATGACATCATAATGTAACATTCCATTATGATGTCATAATGCAAAATTCCATTATGATGTCATAAAGTAAAAATTCCATTATGATGTCATAATGTAAAAATTCTATTATGATGTCATAATGCAAAATTCCATTATGATGTCATAATGCAACATTCCATTATGATGTCATGATGCAAAATTCCATTATGATGTCATAATGCAACATTCCATTATGATGTCATAATGTAAAAATTCCATTATGATGTCATAATGCAACATTCCATTATGATGTCATAATGCAAAATTCCATTATGATGTCATAATGCAAAATTCCATTATGATGTCATAATGTAAAAATTCCATTATGATGTCATAATGCCAAATTCCATTATGATGTCATAATGCAAAATTCCATTATGATGTCATAATGTAAAAATTCCATTATGATGTCATAATGCAACATTCCATAATGACATAATGGAATTTTTACATTATGACATCATAATGTAACATTCCATTATGATGTCATAATGCAAAATTCCATTATGATGTCATAAAGTAAAAATTCCATTATGATGTCATAATGTAAAAATTCTATTATGATGTCATAATGCAACATTCCATTATGATGTCATAATGCAACATTCCATTATGATGTCATAATGCAAAATTCCATTATGATGTCATAATGCAACATTCCATTATGATGTCATAATGTAAAAATTCCATTATGATGTCATAATGCAACATTCCATTATGATGTCATAATGCAAAATTCCATTATGATGTCATAATGCAAAATTCCATTATGATGTCATAATGTAAAAATTCCATTATGATGTCATAATGCAAAATTCCATTATGATGTCATAATGCAACATTCCATTATGATGTCATAATGTAAAAATTCCATTATGATGTCATAATGCAACATTCCATTATGATGTCATAATGTAAAAATTCCATTATGATGTTATAATGCAACATTCCATTATGATGTCATAATGCAAAATTCCATTATGATGTCATAATGCAACATTCCATTATGATGTCATAATGCAAAATTCCATTATGATGTCATAATGCAACATTCCATTATGATGTCATAATGTAAAAATTCCATTATGATGTCATAATGCAACATTCCATTATGATGTCATAATGCAAAATTCCATTATGATGTCATAATGCAAAATTCCATTATGATGTCATAATGTAAAAATTCCATTATGATGTCATAATGCAAAATTCCATTATGATGTCATAAAGTAAAAATTCCATTATGATGTCATAATGTAAAAATTCTATTATGATGTCATAATGCAAAATTCCATTATGATGTCATAATGCAATATTCCATTATGATGTCATAATGTAAAAATTCCATTATGATGTCATAATGCAACATTCCATTATGATGTCATAATGTAAAAATTCCATTATGATGTCATAATGCAACATTCCATTATGATGTCATAATGCCAAATTCCATTATGATGTCATAATGCAACATTCCATTATGATGTCATAATGCAAAATTCCATTATGATGTCATAATGTAAAAATTCCATTATGATGTCATAATGCAACATTCCATAATGACATAATGTAATTTTTACATTATGACATCATAATGTAACATTCCATTATGATGTCATAATGCAAAATTCCATTATGATGTCATAAAGTAAAAATTCCATTATGATGTCATAATGTAAAAATTCTATTATGATGTCATAATGCAACATTCCATTATGATGTCATAATGCAACATTCCATTATGATGTCATAATGCAAAATTCCATTATGATGTCATAATGCAACATTCCATTATGATGTCATAATGTAAAAATTCCATTATGATGTCATAATGCAACATTCCATTATGATGTCATAATGCAAAATTCCATTATGATGTCATAATGCAAAATTCCATTATGATGTCATAATGTAAAAATTCCATTATGATGTCATAATGCAAAATTCCATTATGATGTCATAAAGTAAAAATTCCATTATGATGTCATAATGCAACATTCCATTATGATGTCATAATGTAAAAATTCCATTATGATGTCATAATGCAACATTCCATTATGATGTCATAATGCAAAATTCCATTATGATGTCATAATGCAACATTCCACTATGATGTCATAATGCAACATTCCATTATGATGTCATAATGCAAAATTCCATTATGATGTCATAATACAACATTCCATTATGATGTCATAATGCAAAATTCCATTATGATGTCATAATGCAAAATTCCATTATGATGTCATAATGTAAAAATTCCATTATGATGTCATAATGCAACATTCCATTATGATGTCATAATGTAAAAATTCCATTATGATGTCATAATGCAACATTCCATTATGATGTCATAATGCAAAATTCCATTATGATGTCATAATGCCAAATTCCATTATGATGTCATAATGCAACATTCCATTATGATGTCATAATGCAAAATTCCATTATGATGTCATAATGTAAAAATTCCATTATGATGTCATAATGCAACATTCCATTATGACATAATGGAATTTTTACATTATGACATCATAATGTAACATTCCATTATGATGTCATAAGGCAAAATTCCATTATGATGTCATAAAGTAAAAATTCCATTATGATGTCATAATGTAAAAATTCTATTATGATGTCATAATGCAAAATTCCATTATGATGTCATAATGCAACATTCCATTATGATGTCATAATGCAAAATTCCATTATGATGTCATAATGCAACATTCCATTATGATGTCATAATGTAAAAATTCCATTATGATGTCATAATGAAACATTCCATTATGATGTCATAATGCAACATTCCATTATGATGTCATAAAGTAAAAATTCCATTATGATGTCATAATGTAAAAATTCCATTATGATGTCATAATGCAAAATTCCATTATGATGTCATAAAGTAAAAATTCCATTATGATGTCATAATGCAACATTCCATTATGATGTCATAATGCAAAATTCCATTATGATGTCATAATGCAACATTCCATTATGATGTCATAATGTAAAAATTCCATTATGATGTCATAATGCAACATTCCATTATGATGTCATAATGCAAAATTCCATTATGTCATAATGCAAAATTCCATTATGATGTCATAATGCAACATTCCATTATGATGTCATAATGCAAAATTCCATTATGATGTCATAATGCCAAATTCCATTATGATGTCATAATGCAACATTCCATTATGATGTCATAATGTAAAAATTCCATTATGATGTCATAATGCAACATTCCATTATGACATAATGCAACATTCCATTATGATGTCATAAAGTAAAAATTCCATTATGATGTCATAATGTAAAAATTCTATTATGATGTCATAATGCAAAATTCCATTATGATGTCATAATAAAACATTCCATTATGATGTCATAATGCAAAATTCCATTATGATGTCATAATGCAACATTCCATTATGATGTCATAATGCAACATTCCATTATGATGTCATAATGCAAAATTCCATTATGATGTCATAATGTAAAAATTCCATTATGATGTCATAATGTAAAAATTCAATTATGATGTCATAATGCAAAATTCCATTATGATGTCATAATGCAAAATTCCATTATGATGTCATAATGTAAAAATTCCATTATGATGTCATAATGCAACATTCCATTTTGATGTCATAATGCAAAATTCCATTATGATGTCATAATGCAACATTCCATTATGATGTCATAAAGTAAAAATTCCATTATGATGTCATAATGTAAAAATTCTATTATGATGTCATAATGCAAAATTCCATTATGATGTCATAATGCAACATTCCATTATGATGTCATAAAGTAAAAATTCCATTATGATGTCATAATGTAAAAATTCTATTATGATGTCATAATGCAAAATTCCATTATGATGTCATAATGCAACATTCCATTATGATGTCAATGCAAAATTCCATTATGATGTCATAATGCCAAATTCCATTATGATGTCATAATGCAACATTCCATTATGATGTCATAATGCAAAATTCCATTATGATGTCATAATGTAAAAATTCCATTATGATGTCATAATGCAATATTCCATTATGATGTCATAATGCCAAATTCCATTATGATGTCATAATGCCAAATTCCATTATGATGTCATAATGCAACATTCCATTATGATGTATCATAATGTAACATTCCATTATGATGTCATAATGCAACATTCCATTATGATGTCATAAAGTAAAAATTCCATTATGATGTCATAATGTAAAAATTCTATTATGATGTCATAATGCAAAATTCCATTATGATGTCATAATGCAACATTCCATTATAATGTCATAATGCAAAATTCCATTATGATGTCATAATGCAACATTCCATTATGATGTCATAATGAAAAAATTCCATTATGATGTCATAATGTAACATTCCATTATGATGTCATAATGCAAAATTCCATTATGATGTCATAATGCAAAATTCCATTATGATGTCATAATGCCAAATTCCATTATGATGTCATAATGCAACATTCCATTATGATGTCATAATGCAAAATTCCATTATGATGTCATAATGTAAAAATTCCATTATGATGTCATAATGCAACATTCCATTATGATGTCATAATGCCAAATTCCATTATGATGTCATAATGCCAAATTCCATTATGATGTCATAATGCAACATTCCATTATGATGTATCATAATGTAACATTCCATTATGATGTCATAATGCAACATTCCATTATGATGTCATAAAGTAAAAAATTCCATTATGATGTCATAATGTAAAAATTCTATTATGATGTCATAATGCAAAATTCCATTATGATGTCATAATGCAACATTCCATTATGATGTCATAATGCAACATTCCATTATGATGTCATAATGCAAAATTCCATTATGATGTCATAACGAAAAAATTCCATTATGATGTCATAATGTAACATTCCATTATGATGTCATAATGCAAAATTCCATTATGATGTCATAATGCCAAATTCCATTATGATGTCATAATGCAACATTCCATTATGATGTCATAATGCAAAATTCCATTAGGATGTCATAATGCCAAATTCCATTATAATGTCATAATGCAACATTCCATTATGATGTCATAATGCAAAATTCGATTATGATGTCATAATGTAAAAATTCCATTATGATGTCATAATGTAAAAATTCTATTATGATGTCATAATGCAAAATTCCATTATGATGTCATAATGCAACATTCCATTATGATGTCATAATGTAAAAATTCCATTATGATGTCATAATGCAACATTCCATTATGATGTCATAATGTAAAAATTCCATTATGATGTTATAATGCAACATTCCATTATGATGTCATAATGCAAAATTCCATTATGATGTCATAATGCAACATTCCATTATGATGTCATAATGCAAAATTCCATTATGATGTCATAATGCAACATTCCATTATGATGTCATAATGTAAAAATTCCATTATGATGTCATAATGCAACATTCCATTATGATGTCATAATGCAAAATTCCATTATGATGTCATAATGCAAAATTCCATTATGATGTCATAATGTAAAAATTCCATTATGATGTCATAATGCAAAATTCCATTATGATGTCATAAAGTAAAAATTCCATTATGATGTCATAATGTAAAAATTCTATTATGATGTCATAATGCAAAATTCCATTATGATGTCATAATGCAATATTCCATTATGATGTCATAATGTAAAAATTCCATTATGATGTCATAATGCAACATTCCATTATGATGTCATAATGTAAAAATTCCATTATGATGTCATAATGCAACATTCCATTATGATGTCATAATGCCAAATTCCATTATGATGTCATAATGCCAAATTCCATTATGATGTCATAATGCAACATTCCATTATGATGTCATAATGCAAAATTCCATTATGATGTCATAATGTAAAAATTCCATTATGATGTCATAATGCAACATTCCATAATGACATAATGTAATTTTTACATTATGACATCATAATGTAACATTCCATTATGATGTCATAATGCAAAATTCCATTATGATGTCATAAAGTAAAAATTCCATTATGATGTCATAATGCAACATTCCATTATGATGTCATAATGCAAAATTCCATTATGATGTCATAATGTAAAAATTCCATTATGATGTCATAATGTAAAAATTCTATTATGATGTCATAATGCAAAATTCCATTATGATGTCATAAAGTAAAAATTCCATTATGATGTCATAATGTAAAAATTCTATTATGATGTCATAATGCAAAATTCCATTATGATGTCATAATGCAACATTCCATTATGATGTCATAATGTAAAAATTCCATTATGATGTCATAATGCAACATTCCATTATGATGTCATAATGCAAAATTCCATTATGATGTCATAATGTAAAAATTCCATTATGATGTCATAATGCAACATTCCATTATGATGTCATAATGCCAAATTCCATTATGATGTCATAATGCAACATTCCATTATGATGTCATAATGCAAAATTCCATTATGATGTCATAATGTAAAAATTCCATTATGATGTCATAATGCAACATTCCATTATGACATAATGGAATTTTTACATTATGACATCATAATGTAACATTCCATTATGATGTCATAATGCAACATTCCATTATGATGTCATAATGCAAAATTCCATTATGATGTCATAATGCCAAATTCCATTATGATGTCATAATGCAACATTCCATTATGATGTCATAATGCAAAATTCCATTATGATGGCATAATGTAAAAATTCCATTATGATGTCATAATGCAACATTCCATTATGACATAATGGAATTTTTACATTATGACATCATAATGTAACATTCCATTATGATGTCATAATGCAAAATTCCATTATGATGTCATAAAGTAAAAATTCCATTATGATGTCATAATGTAAAAATTCTATTATGATGTCATAATGCAAAATTCCATTATGATGTCATAATGCAACATTCCATTATGATGTCATAATGCAAAATTCCATTATGATGTCATAATGCAACATTCCATTATGATGTCATAATGTAAAAATTCCATTATGATGTCATAATGCAACATTCCATTATGATGTCATAATGCAAAATTATATTATGTCATAATGCAAAATTCCATTATGATGTCATAATGTAAAAATTCCATTATGATGTCATAATGCAAAATTCCATTATGATGTCATAAAGTAAAAATTCCATTATGATGTCATAATGCAAAATTCCATTATGATGTCATAATGTAAAAATTCCATTATGATGTCATAATGCAACATTCCATTATGATGTCATAATGTAAAAATTCCATTATGATGTTATAATGCAACATTCCATTATGATGTCATAATGCAACATTCCATTATGATGTCATAATGCAAAATTCCATTATGATGTCATAATGCAACATTCCATTATGATGTCATAATGCAAAATTCCATTATTATGTCATAATGTAACATTCCATTATGATGTCATAATGCAAAATTCCATTATGATGTCATAATGCAACATTCCATTATGATGTCATAATGTAAAAATTCCATTATGATGTCATAATGCAACATTCCATTATGATGTCATAATGTAAAAATTCCATTATGATGTTATAATGCAACATTCCATTATGATGTCATAATGCAACATTCCATTATGATGTCATAATGCAAAATTCCATTATGATGTCATAATGCAACATTCCATTATGATGTCATAATGCAAAATTCCATTATGATGTCATAATGTAAAAATTCCATTATGATGTCATAATGCAACATTCCATAATGACATAATGTAATTTTTACATTATGACATCATAATGTAACATTCCATTATGATGTCATAATGCAAAATTCCATTATGATGTCATAAAGTAAAAATTCCATTATGATGTCATAATGTAAAAATTCTATTATGATGTCATAATGCAAAATTCCATTATGATGTCATAATGCAACATTCCATTATGATGCCATGATGCAAAATTCCATTATGATGTCATAATGCAACATTCCATTATGATGTCATAATGTAAAAATTCCATTATGATGTCATAATGCAACATTCCATTATGATGTCATAATGCAAAATTCCATTATGATGTCATAATGCAAAATTCCATTATGATGTCATAATGTAAAAATTCCATTATGATGTCATAATGCCAAATTCCATTATGATGTCATAATGCAAAATTCCATTATGATGTCATAATGTAAAAATTCCATTATGATGTCATAATGCAAAATTCCATTATGATGTCATAATGTAAAAATTCCATTATGATGTCATAATGCAACATTCCATAATGACATAATGGAATTTTTACATTATGACATCATAATGTAACATTCCATTATGATGTCATAATGCAAAATTCCATTATGATGTCATAAAGTAAAAATTCCATTATGATGTCATAATGTAAAAATTCTATTATGATGTCATAATGCAAAATTCCATTATGATGTCATAATGCAACATTCCATTATGATGTCATAATGCAAAATTCCATTATGATGTCATAATGCAACATTCCATTATGATGTCATAATGTAAAAATTCCATTATGATGTCATAATGCAACATTCCATTATGATGTCATAATGCAAAATTCCATTATGATGTCATAATGCAAAATTCCATTATGATGTCATAATGTAAAAATTCCATTATGATGTCATAATGCAAAATTCCATTATGATGTCATAAAGTAAAAATTCCATTATGATGTCATAATGCAACATTCCATTATGATGTCATAATGTAAAAATTCCATTATGATGTCATAATGCAACATTCCATTATGATGTCATAATGCAAAATTCCATTATGATGTCATAATGCAACATTCCATTATGATGTCATAATGCAACATTCCATTATGATGTCATAATGCAAAATTCCATTATGATGTCATAATACAACATTCCATTATGATGTCATAATGCAAAATTCCATTATGATGTCATAATGCAAAATTCCATTATGATGTCATAATGTAAAAATTCCATTATGATGTCATAATGCAACATTCCATTATGATGTCATAATGTAAAAATTCCATTATGATGTCATAATGCAACATTCCATTATGATGTCATAATGCAAAATTCCATTATGATGTCATAATGCCAAATTCCATTATGATGTCATAATGCAACATTCCATTATGATGTCATAATGCAAAATTCCATTATGATGTCATAATGTAAAAATTCCATTATGATGTCATAATGCAACATTCCATTATGACATAATGGAATTTTTACATTATGACATCATAATGTAACATTCCATTATGATGTCATAATGCAAAATTCCATTATGATGTTATAATGCAACATTCCATTATGATGTCATAATGCAACATTCCATTATGGTGTCATAATGCAAAATTCCATTATGATGTCATAATGCAACATTCCATTATGATGTCATAATGCAAAATTCCATTATGATGTCATAATGTAAAAATTCCATTATGATGTCATAATGCAACATTCCATAATGACATAATGGAATTTTTACATTATGACATCATAATGTAACATTCCATTATGATGTCATAATGCAAAATTCCATTATGATGTCATAATGTAAAAATTCCATTATGATGTCATAATGCAACATTCCATTATGACATAATGGAATTTTTACATTATGACATCATAATGTAACATTCCATTATGATGTCATAATGCAAAATTCCATTATGATGTCATAAAGTAAAAATTCCATTATGATGTCATAATGTAAAAATTCTATTATGATGTCATAATGCAAAATTCCGTAATGATGTCATAATGCAACATTCCATTATGATGAAATAATGCAAAATTCCATTATGATGTCATAATGCAACATTCCATTATGATGTCATAATGCAAAATTCCATTATGATGTCATAATGCAACATTCCATTATGATGTCATAAAGTAAAAATTCCATTATGATGTCATAATGTAAAAATTCTATTATGATGTCATAATGCAAAATTCCATTATGATGTCATAATGCAACATTCCATTATGATGTCATAATGCAAAATTCCATTATGATGTCATAATGCCAAATTCCATTTTGATGTCATAATGCAACATTCCATTATGATGTCATAATGCAAAATTCCATTATGATGTCATAATGTAAAAATTCCATTATGATGTCATAATGCAACATTCCATTATGACATAATGGAATTTTTACATTATGACATCATAATGTAACATTCCATTATGATGTCATAATGCAAAATTCCATTATGATGTCATAAAGTAAAAATTCCATTATGATGTCATAATGTAAAAATTCTATTATGATGTCATAATGCAAAATTCCATTATGATGTCATAATGCAACATTCCATTATGATGTCATAATGTAAAAATTCCATTATGATGTCATAATGCAACATTCCATTATGATGTCATAATGCAAAATTCCATTATGATGTCATAATGCCAAATTCCATTATGATGTTATAATGCAACATTCCATTATGATGTCATAATGCAAAATTCCATTATGATGTCATAATGTAAAAATTCCATTATGATGTCATAATGCAACATTCCATTATGATGTCATAATGCAAAATTCCATTATGATGTCATAATGCAACATTCCATTATGATGTCATAAAGTAAAAATTCCATTATGATGTCATAATGCAAAATTCCATTATGATGTCATAATGCAAAATTCCATTATGATGTCATAATGTAAAAATTCCATTATGATGTCATAATGCAAAATTCCATTATGATGTCATAAAGTAAAAATTCCATTATGATGTCAATATGTAAAAATTCTATTATGATGTCATAATGCAACATTCCATTATGACATAATGGAATTTTTACATTATGACATCATAATGTAACATTCCATTATGATGTCATAATGCAAAATTCCATTATGATGTTATAATGCAACATTCCATTATGATGTCATAATGCAACATTCCATTATGGTGTCATAATGCAAAATTCCATTATGATGTCATAATGCAACATTCCATTATGATGTCATAATGCAAAATTCCATTATGATGTCATAATGTAAAAATTCCATTATGATGTCATAATGCAACATTCCATAATGACATAATGGAATTTTTACATTATGACATCATAATGTAACATTCCATTATGATGTCATAATGCAAAATTCCATTATGATGTCATAATGTAAAAATTCCATTATGATGTCATAATGCAACATTCCATTATGACATAATGGAATTTTTACATTATGACATCATAATGTAACATTCCATTATGATGTCATAATGCAAAATTCCATTATGATGTCATAAAGTAAAAATTCCATTATGATGTCATAATGTAAAAATTCTATTATGATGTCATAATGCAAAATTCCGTAATGATGTCATAATGCAACATTCCATTATGATGAAATAATGCAAAATTCCATTATGATGTCATAATGCAACATTCCATTATGATGCCATAATGCAAAATTCCATTATGATGTCATAATGCAACATTCCATTATGATGTCATAATGCAAAATTCCATTATGATGTCATAATGCAAAATTCCATTATGATGTCATAATGTAAAAATTCCATTATGATGTCATAATGCAACATTCCATTATGATGTCATAATGCAACATTCCATTATGATGTCATAATGCAAAGTTCCATTATGATGTCATAATGTAAAAATTCCATTATGATGTCATAATGTAAAAATTCCATTATGATGTCATAATGCAAAATTCCATTATGATGTCATAATGCAAAATTCCATTATGATGTCATAATGTAAAAATTCCATTATGATGTCATAATGCAACATTCCATTATGATGTCATAATGTAAAAATTCCATTATGATGTCATAATGCAAAATTCCATTATGATGTCATAATGCAAAATTCCATTATGATGTCATAATGCAACATTCCATTATGATGTCATAATGCAAAATTCCATTATGATGTCATAATGTAAAAATTCCATTATGATGTCATAATGCAACATTCCATTATGATGTCATAATGCAAAATGCTATTATGATGTCATAATGTAAAAATTCCATTATGATGTCATAATGCAACATTCCATTATGACATAATGGAATTTTTACATTATGACATCATAATGTAACATTCCATTATGATGTCATAATGCAAAATTCCATTATGATGTCATAAAGTAAAAATTCCATTATGATGTCATAATGTAACATTCCATTATGATGTCATAATGCAAAGTTCCATTATGATGTCATAATGTAAAAATTCCATTATGATGTCATAATGCAAAATTCCATTATGATGTCATAATGCAACATTCCATTATGATGTCATAATGCAAAATTCCATTATGATGTCAATGCAAAATTCCATTATGATGTCATAATGTAAAAATTCCATTATGATGTCATAATGCAACATTCCATTATGATGTCATAATGTAAAAATTCCATTATGATGTCATAATGCAACATTCCGTTATGATCTCATAATGCAAAATTCCATTATGATGTCATAATGCCAAATTCCATTATGATGTCATAATGCAACATTCCATTATGATGTCATAATGCAACATTCCATTATGACATAATGGAATTTTTACATTATGACATCATAATGTAACATTCCATTATGATGTCATAATGCAAAATTCCATTATGATGTCATAAAATAAAAATTCCATTATGATGTCATAATGTAAAAATTCTATTATGATGTCATAATGCAACATTCCATTATGACATAATGGAATTTTTACATTATGACATCATAATGTAACATTCCATTATGATGTCATAATGCAAAATTCCATTATGATGTCATAAAATAAAAATTCCATTATGATGTCATAATGTAAAAATTCTATTATGATGTCATAATGCAAAATTCCATTATGATGTCATAATGCAACATTCCATTATGATGCCATAATGCAAAATTCCATTATGATGTCATAATGCAACATTCCATTATGATGTCATAATGTAAAAATTCCATTATGATGTCATAATGCAAAATTCCATTATGATGTCATAATGCAACATTCCATTATGATGTCATAATGCAAAATTCCATTATGATGTCAATGCAAAATTCCATTATGATGTCATAATGTAAAAATTCCATTATGATGTCATAATGCAACATTCCATTATGATGTCATAATGTAAAAATTCCATTATGATGTCATAATGCAACATTCCGTTATGATCTCATAATGCAAAATTCCATTATGATGTCATAATGCCAAATTCCATTATGATGTCATAATGCAACATTCCATTATGATGTCATAATGCAAAATTCCATTATGATGTCATAATGTAAAAATTCCATTATGATGTCATAATGCAACATTCCATTATGACATAATGGAATTTTTACATTATGACATCATAATGTAACATTCCATTATGATGTCATAATGCAAAATTCCATTATGATGTCATAAAATAAAAATTCCATTATGATGTCATAATGTAAAAATTCTATTATGATGTCATAATGCAAAATTCCATTATGATGTCATAATGCAACATTCCATTATGATGCCATAATGCAAAATTCCATTATGATGTCATAATGCAACATTCCATTATGATGTCATAATGTAAAAATTCCATTATGATGTCATAATGCAACATTCCATTATGATGTCATAATGCAAAATTCCATTATGATGTCATAATGCAAAATTCCATTATGATGTCATAATGTAAAAATTCCATTATGATGTCATAATGCAACATTCCATTATGATGTCATAATGCAACATTCCATTATGATGTCATAATGCAAAGTTCCATTATGATGTCATAATGTAAAAATTCCATTATGATGTCATAATGTAAAAATTCCATTATGATGTCATAATGCAAAATTCCATTATGATGTCATAATGCAAAATTCCATTATGATGTCATAATGTAAAAATTCCATTATGATGTCATAATGCAACATTCCATTATGATGTCATAATGTAAAAATTCCATTATGATGTCATAATGCAAAATTCCATTATGATGTCATAATGCAAAATTCCATTATGATGTCATAATGCAACATTCCATTATGATGTCATAATGCAAAATTCCATTATGATGTCATAATGTAAAAATTCCATTATGATGTCATAATGCAACATTCCATTATGATGTCATAATGCAAAATGCTATTATGATGTCATAATGTAAAAATTCCATTATGATGTCATAATGCAACATTCCATTATGACATAATGGAATTTTTACATTATGACATCATAATGTAACATTCCATTATGATGTCATAATGCAAAATTCCATTATGATGTCATAAAGTAAAAATTCCATTATGATGTCATAATGTAACATTCCATTATGATGTCATAATGCAAAGTTCCATTATGATGTCATAATGTAAAAATTCCATTATGATGTCATAATGCAAAATTCCATTATGATGTCATAATGCAACATTCCATTATGATGTCATAATGCAAAATTCCATTATGATGTCAATGCAAAATTCCATTATGATGTCATAATGTAAAAATTCCATTATGATGTCATAATGCAACATTCCATTATGATGTCATAATGTAAAAATTCCATTATGATGTCATAATGCAACATTCCGTTATGATCTCATAATGCAAAATTCCATTATGATGTCATAATGCAAAATTCCATTATGATGTCATAATGTAAAAATTCCATTATGATGTCATAATGCAACATTCCGTTATGATCTCATAATGCAAAATTCCATTATGATGTCATAATGCAAAATTCCATTATGATGTCATAATGTAAAAATTCCATTATGATGTCATAATGTAAAAATTCCATTATGATGTCATAATGCAAAATTCCATTATGATGTCATAATGCAAAATTCCATTATGATGTCATAATGTAAAAATTCCATTATGATGTCATAATGCAACATTCCATTATGATGTCATAATGTAAAAATTCCATTATGATGTCATAATGCAAAATTCCATTATGATGTCATAATGCAAAATTCCATTATGATGTCATAATGCAACATTCCATTATGATGTCATAATGCAAAATTCCATTATGATGTCATAATGTAAAAATTCCATTATGATGTCATAATGCAACATTCCATTATGATGTCATAATGCAAAATGCTATTATGATGTCATAATGTAAAAATTCCATTATGATGTCATAATGCAACATTCCATTATGACATAATGGAATTTTTACATTATGACATCATAATGTAACATTCCATTATGATGTCATAATGCAAAATTCCATTATGATGTCATAAAGTAAAAATTCCATTATGATGTCATAATGTAACATTCCATTATGATGTCATAATGCAAAGTTCCATTATGATGTCATAATGTAAAAATTCCATTATGATGTCATAATGCAAAATTCCATTATGATGTCATAATGCAACATTCCATTATGATGTCATAATGCAAAATTCCATTATGATGTCAATGCAAAATTCCATTATGATGTCATAATGTAAAAATTCCATTATGATGTCATAATGCAACATTCCATTATGATGTCATAATGTAAAAATTCCATTATGATGTCATAATGCAACATTCCATTATGATGTCATAATGCAAAATTCCATTATGATGTCATAATGCAAAATTCCATTATGATGTCATAATGTAAAAATTCCATTATGATGTCATAATGCAACATTCCATTATGATGTCATAATGCAACATTCCATTATGATGTCATAATGCAAAGTTCCATTATGATGTCATAATGTAAAAATTCCATTATGATGTCATAATGTAAAAATTCCATTATGATGTCATAATGCAACATTCCATTATGATGCCATAATGCAAAATTCCATTATGATGTCATAATGCAACATTCCATTATGATGTCATAATGTAAAAATTCCATTATGATGTCATAATGCAACATTCCATTATGATGTCATAATGCAAAATTCCATTATGATGTCATAATGCAAAATTCCATTATGATGTCATAATGTAAAAATTCCATTATGATGTCATAATGCAACATTCCATTATGATGTCATAATGCAACATTCCATTATGATGTCATAATGCAAAGTTCCATTATGATGTCATAATGTAAAAATTCCATTATGATGTCATAATGTAAAAATTCCATTATGATGTCATAATGCAAAATTCCATTATGATGTCATAATGCAAAATTCCATTATGATGTCATAATGTAAAAATTCCATTATGATGTCATAATGCAACATTCCATTATGATGTCATAATGTAAAAATTCCATTATGATGTCATAATGCAAAATTCCATTATGATGTCATAATGCAAAATTCCATTATGATGTCATAATGCAACATTCCATTATGATGTCATAATGCAAAATTCCATTATGATGTCATAATGTAAAAATTCCATTATGATGTCATAATGCAACATTCCATTATGATGTCATAATGCAAAATGCTATTATGATGTCATAATGTAAAAATTCCATTATGATGTCATAATGCAACATTCCATTATGACATAATGGAATTTTTACATTATGACATCATAATGTAACATTCCATTATGATGTCATAATGCAAAATTCCATTATGATGTCATAAAGTAAAAATTCCATTATGATGTCATAATGTAACATTCCATTATGATGTCATAATGCAAAGTTCCATTATGATGTCATAATGTAAAAATTCCATTATGATGTCATAATGCAAAATTCCATTATGATGTCATAATGCAACATTCCATTATGATGTCATAATGCAAAATTCCATTATGATGTCAATGCAAAATTCCATTATGATGTCATAATGTAAAAATTCCATTATGATGTCATAATGCAACATTCCATTATGATGTCATAATGTAAAAATTCCATTATGATGTCATAATGCAACATTCCGTTATGATCTCATAATGCAAAATTCCATTATGATGTCATAATGCAAAATTCCATTATGATGTCATAATGTAAAAATTCCATTATGATGTCATAATGCAACATTCCGTTATGATCTCATAATGCAAAATTCCATTATGATGTCATAATGCAAAATTCCATTATGATGTCATAATGTAAAAATTCCATTATGATGTCATAATGCAACATTCCATTATGATGTCATAATGTAAAAATTCCATTATGATGTCATAATGCAACATTCCATTATGATGTCATAATGCAACATTCCATTATGATGTCATAATGCCAAATTCCATTATGATGTCATAATGCAACATTCCATTATGATGTCATAATGCCAAATTCCATTATGATGTCATAATGCAACATTCCATTATGATGTCATAATGCAAAATTCCATTATGATGTCATAATGCAAAGTTCCATTATGATGTCATAATGTAAAAATTCCATTATGATGTCATAATGCAAAATTCCATTATGATGTCATAATGCAACATTCCATTATGATGTCATAAAGTAAAAATTCCATTATGATGTCATAATGTAACATTCTATTATGATGTCATAATGCAAAGTTCCATTATGATGTCATAATGTAAAAATTCCATTATGATGTCATAATGCAAAATTCCATTATGATGTCATAATGCAACATTCCATTATGATGTCATAATGCCAAATTCCATTATGATGTCATAATGCAACATTCCATAATGATGTCATAATGCAAAATTCCATTATGATGTCATAATGTAAAAATTCCATTATGATGTCATAATGCAACATTCCATTATGATGTCATAATGCAACATGCCATTATGATGTCATAATGCCAAATTCCATTATGATGTCATAATGCAACATTCCATTATGATCTCATAATGCAAAATTCCATTATGATGTCATAATGCCAAATTCCATTATGATGTCATAATGCAACATTCCATTATGATGTCATAATGCAAAATTCCATTATGATGTCATAATGCAACATTCCATTATGATGTCATAAAGTAAAAATTCCATTATGATGTCATAATGTAAAAATTCTATTATGATGTCATAATGCAAAATTCCATTATGATGTCATAATGCAACATTCCATTATGATGTCATAATGCAAAATTCCATTATGATGTCATAATGCAACATTCCATTATGATGTCATAATGCAAAATTCCATTATGATGTCAATGCAAAATTCCATTATGATGTCATAATGTAAAAATTCCATTATGATGTCATAATGCAACATTCCATTATGATGTCATAATGTAAAAATTCCATTATGATGTCATAATGCAACATTCCGTTATGATCTCATAATGCAAAATTCCATTATGATGTCATAATGCCAAATTCCATTATGATGTCATAATGCAACATTCCATTATGATGTCATAATGCAAAATTCCATTATGATGTCATAATGTAAAAATTCCATTATGATGTCATAATGCAACATTCCATTATGACATAATGGAATTTTTACATTATGACATCATAATGTAACATTCCATTATGATGTCATAATGCAAAATTCCATTATGATGTCATAAAATAAAAATTCCATTATGATGTCATAATGTAAAAATTCTATTATGATGTCATAATGCAAAATTCCATTATGATGTCATAATGCAACATTCCATTATGATGCCATAATGCAAAATTCCATTATGATGTCATAATGCAACATTCCATTATGATGTCATAATGTAAAAATTCCATTATGATGTCATAATGCAACATTCCATTATGATGTCATAATGCAAAATTCCATTATGATGTCATAATGCAAAATTCCATTATGATGTCATAATGTAAAAATTCCATTATGATGTCATAATGCAAAATTCCATTATGATGTCATAAAGTAAAAATTCCATTATGATGTCATAATGTAAAAATTCCATTATGATGTCATAATGCAACATTCCATTATGATGTCATAATGTAACATTCCATTATGATGTCATAATGCAAAGTTCCATTATGATGTCATAATGTAAAAATTCCATTATGATGTCATAATGCCAAATTCCATTATGATGTCATAATGCAACATTCCATTATGATGTCATAATGCAAAATTCCATTATGATGTCATAATGCAAAATTCCATTATGATGTCATAATGCAACATTCCATTATGATGTCATAATGCAAAATTCCATTATGATGTCATAATGTAAAAATTCCATTATGATGTCATAATGCAACATTCCATTATGATGTCATAAAGTAAAAATTCCATTATGATGTCATAATGTAAAAATTCTATTATGATGTCATGATGCAAAATTCCATTATGATGTCATAATGCAACATTCCATTATGATGTCATAATGCAAAGTTCCATTATGATGTCATAATGTAAAAATTCCATTATGATGTCATAATGTAAAAATTCCATTATGATGTCATAATGCAAAATTCCATTATGATGTCATAATGCAAAATTCCATTATGATGTCATAATGTAAAAATTCCATTATGATGTCATAATGCCAAATTCCATTATGATGTCATAATGCAACATTCCATTATGATGTCATAATGCAAAATTCCATTATGATGTCATAATGCAAAATTCCATTATGATGTCATAATGCAACATTCCATTATGATGTCATAATGCAAAATTCCATTATGATGTCATAATGTAAAAATTCCATTATGATGTCATAATGCAACATTCCATTATGATGTCATAAAGTAAAAATTCCATTATGATGTCATAATGTAAAAATTCTATTATGATGTCATGATGCAAAATTCCATTATGATGTCATAATGCAACATTCCATTATGATGTCATAATGCAAAGTTCCATTATGATGTCATAAAGTAAAAATTCCATTATGATGTCATAATGTAAAAATTCCATTATGATGTCATAATGCAACATTCCATTATGATGTCATAATGTAACATTCCATTATGATGTCATAATGCAAAGTTCCATTATGATGTCATAATGTAAAAATTCCATTATGATGTCATAATGCCAAATTCCATTATGATGTCATAATGCAACATTCCATTATGATGTCATAATGCAAAATTCCATTATGATGTCATAATGCAAAATTCCATTATGATGTCATAATGCAACATTCCATTATGATGTCATAATGCAAAATTCCATTATGATGTCATAATGTAAAAATTCCATTATGATGTCATAATGCAACATTCCATTATGATGTCATAAAGTAAAAATTCCATTATGATGTCATAATGCAAAATTCCATTATGATGTCATAATGCAAAATGCCATTATGATGTCATAATGCAACATTCCATTATGATGTCATAATGCAAAATTCCATTATGATGTCATAATGTAACATTCCATTATGATGTCATAATGCAAAATTCCATTATGATGTCATAATGTAACATTCCATCATGATGTCATAATGCAAAATTCCATTATGAAGTCAAAATGTAAAATTCCATTATGATGTCATAATGCAAAATTCCATTATGATGTCATAATGCAAAGTTCCATTATGATGTCATAATGCAAAATTCCATTATGATGTCAATGCAAAATTCCATTATGATGTCATAATGTAAAAATTCCATTATGATGTCATAATGCAACATTCCATTATGATGTCATAATGTAAAAATTCCATTATGATGTCATAATGCAACATTCCGTTATGATCTCATAATGCAAAATTCCATTATGATGTCATAATGCCAAATTCCATTATGATGTCATAATGCAACATTCCATTATGATGTCATAATGCAAAATTCCATTATGATGTCAATGCAAAATTCCATTATGATGTCATAATGTAAAAATTCCATTATGATGTCATAATGCAACATTCCATTATGATGTCATAATGTAAAAATTCCATTATGATGTCATAATGCAACATTCCGTTATGATCTCATAATGCAAAATTCCATTATGATG
This sequence comes from Eleutherodactylus coqui, assembly GCF_035609145.1. Classification (NCBI taxonomy): domain Eukaryota; kingdom Metazoa; phylum Chordata; class Amphibia; order Anura; family Eleutherodactylidae; genus Eleutherodactylus; species Eleutherodactylus coqui. The sequence continues at coordinate 1,684,194 of NW_027102475.1, read as the reverse complement.
TCATAATGCCAAATTCCATTATGATGTCATAATGCAACATTCCATTATGATGTCATAATGCAAAATTCCATTATGATGTCATAATGTAAAAATTCCATTATGATGTCATAATGTAAAAATTCCATTATGATGTCATAAAGTAAAAATTCCATTATGATGTCATAATGTAAAAATTCCATTATGATGTCATAATGCAACATTCCATTATGATGTCATAATGTAACATTCCATTATGATGTCATAATGCAAAGTTCCATTATGATGTCATAATGTAAAAATTCCATTATGATGTCATAATGCCAAATTCCATTATGATGTCATAATCCAACATTCCATTATAATGTCATAATGCAAACTTCCATTATGATGTCATAATGTAAAAATTCCATTATGATGTCATAAAGTAAAAATTCCATTATGATGTCATAATGTAAAAATTCTATTATGATGTCATAATGCAAAATTCCATTATGATGTCATAATGCAACATTCCATTATGATGTCATAATGCAAAATTCCATTATGATGTCATAATGCAACATTCCATTATGATGTCATAATGCAAAATTCCATTATGATGTCATAATGTAAAAATTCCATTATGATGTCATAATGCAACATTCCATTATGATGTCATAAAGTAAAAATTCCATTATGATGTCATAATGTAAAAATTCTATTATGATGTCATGATGCAAAATTCCATTATGATGTCATAATGCAACATTCCATTATGATGTCATAATGCAAAGTTCCATTATGATGTCATAATGTCAAAATTCCATTATGATGTCATAATGTAAAAATTCCATTATGATGTCATAATGCAAAATTCCATTATGATGTCATAATGCAAAATTCCATTATGATGTCATAATGTAAAAATTCCATTATGATGTCATAATGCAACATTCCATTATGATGTCATAATGCAACATTCCATTATGATGTCATAATGCAACATTCCATTATGATGTCATAATGCAACATTCCATTATGACATAATGGAATTTTTACATTATGACATCATAATGTAACATTCCATTATGATGTCATAATGCAAAATTCCATTATGATGTCATAAAGTAAAAATTCCATTATGATGTCATAATGTAACATTCCATTATGATGTCATAATGCAAAGTTCCATTATGATGTCATAATGTAAAAATTCCATTATGATGTCATAATGCAAAATTCCATTATGATGTCATAATGCAAGATTCCATTATGATGTCATAATGCAAAATTCCATTATGATGTCATAATGTAACATTCCATTATGATGTCATAATGCAAAATTCCATTATGATGTCATAATGCAACATTCCATTATGATGTCATAATGTAAAAATTCCATTATGATGTCATAATGCAACATTCCATTATGATGTCATAATGCAACATTCCATTATGATGTCATAATGCCAAATTCCATTATGATGTCATAATGCAACATTCCATAATGATGTCATAATGCAAAATTCCATTATGATGTCATAATGTAAAAATTCCATTATGATGTCATAATGCAACATTCCATTATGATGTCATAATGCCAAATTCCATTATGATGTCATAATGCAACATTCCATTATGATGTCATAATGCAAAATTCCATTATGATGTCATAATGTAAAAATTCCATTATGATGTCATAATGCAATATTCCATAATGATGTCATAATGCAAAATTCCATTATGATGTCATAATGCAACATTCCATTATGATGTCATAAAGTAAAAATTCCATTATGATGTCATAATGTAAAAATTCTATTATGATGTCATAATGCAAAATTCCATTATGATGTCATAATGCAACATTCCATTATGATGTCATAATGCAAAATTCCAATTATGATGTCATAATGCAACATTCCATTATGATGTCATAATGCAAAATTCCATTATGATGTCATAATGCAAAATTCCATTATGATGTCATAATGTAAAAATTCCATTATGATGTCATAATGCAACATTCCATTATGATGTCATAATGTAAAAATTCCATTATGATGTCATAATGCAACATTCCATTATGATCTCATAATGCAAAATTCCATTATGATGTCATAATGCCAAATTCCATTATGATGTCATAATGCAACATTCCATTATGATGTCATAATGCAAAATTCCATTATGATGTCATAATGTAAAAATTCCATTATGATGTCATAATGCAACATTCCATTATGACATAATGGAATTTTTACATTATGACATCATAATGTAACATTCCATTATGATGTCATAATGTAAAAATTCCATTATGATGTCATAATGCAACATTCCATTATGATGTCATAATGCAAAATTCCATTATGATGTCATAATTAGAGATGAGCGAACACGTTCGGCCCCGCCCCTTTTTCGCCCGAACACCGAACTTTGCGAACACTTCAGTGTTCCGGCGAAAAAGTTCGGTGGCCGCCGTGGCAGCGCGGGGGGGTGCGGCGGGGAGTGGGGGGGAGAGGGAGAGAGAGAGGGCTCCCCCCTGTTCCCCGCTACTGCCGCCCGCGCCGCCGCGCATCTCCCCGCCCCCCGGCGGCACCCGGACACTTACGCGCGAACACTGCAGTGTTCGGCAAAGCGGGTGTCCGGGTGCGGATGTGTCCGTAACGGACACGTTCGCTCATCTCTAGTCATAATGCAAAATTCCATTATGATGTCATAATGTAAAAATTCCATTATGATGTCATAATGCAAAATTCCATTATGATGTCATAAAGTAAAAATTCCATTATGATGTCATAATGTAAAAATTCCATTATGATGTCATAATGCAACATTCCATTATGATGTCATAATGTAACATTCCATTATGTCATAATGCAAAGTTCCATTATGATGTCATAATGTAAAAATTCCATTATGATGTCATAATGCCAAATTCCATTATGATGTCATAATCCAACATTCCATTATGATGTCATAATGCAAAGTTCCATTATGATGTCATAATGTAAAAATTCCATTATGATGTCATAAAGTAAAAATTCCATTATGATGTCATAATGTAAAAATTCTATTATGATGTCATAATGCAAAATTCCATTATGATGTCATAATGCAACATTCCATTATGATGTCATAATGCAAAATTCCATTATTATGTCATAATGCAACATTCCATTATGATGTCATAATGCAACATTCCATTATGATGTCATAATGCCAAATTCCATTATAATGTCATAATGCAACATTCCATAATGATGTCATAATGCAAAATTCCATTATGATGTCATAATGTAAAAATTCCATTATGATGTCATAATGCAACATTCCATTATGATGTCATAATGCAACATTCCATTATGATGTCATAATGCAAATTCCATTATGATGTCATAATGCAACATTCCATTATGATGTCATAATGCAAAATTCCATTATGATGTCATAATGTAAAAATTCCATTATGATGTCATAATGCAACATTCCATTATGATGTCATAATGCAAAATTCCATTATGATGTCATAATGCAACATTCCATTATGATGTCATAAAGTAAAAATTCCATTATGATGTCATAATGTAAAAATTCTATTATGATGTCATAATGCAAAATTCCATTATGATGTCATAATGCAACATTCCATTATGATGTCATAATGCAAAATTCCATTATGATGTCATAATGCAACATTCCATTATGATGTCATAATGCAAAATTCCATTATGATGTCATAATGCAAAATTCCATTATGATGTCATAATGTAAAAATTCCATTATGATGTCATAATGCAACATTCCATTATGATGTCATAATGTAAAAATTCCATTATGATGTCATAATGCAACATTCCATTATGATGTCATAATGCAAAATTCCATTATGATGTCATAATGCCAAATTCCATTATGATGTCAAAATGCAACATTCCATTATGATGTCATAATGCAAAATTCCATTATGATGTCATAATGTAAAAATTCCATTATGATGTCATAATGCAACATTCCATTATGATGTCATAATGCAAAATTCCATTATGATGTCATAATGCCAAATTCCATTATGATGTCATAATGCAACATTCCATTATGATGTCATAATGCAAAATTCCATTATGATGTCATAATGTAAAAATTCCATTATGATGTCATAATGCAAAATTCCATTATGATGTCATAATGCAACATTCCATTATGATGTCATAATGCAAAATTCCATTATGATGTCATAATGTAACATTCCATTATGATGTCATAATGCAAAATTCCATTATGATGTCATAATGCAACATTCCATTATGATGTCATAATGTAAAAATTCCATTATGATGTCATAATGCAACATTCCATTATGATGTCATAATGTAAAAATTCCATTATGATGTCATAATGCAACATTCCATTATGATGTCATAATGCAACATTCCATTATGATGTCATAATGCCAAATTCCATTATGATGTCATAATGCAACATTCCATTATGATGTCATAATGCAACATTCCATTATGATGTCATAATGTAAAAATTCCATTATGATGTCATAATGCAACATTCCATTATGATGTCATAATGCAAAATTCCATTATGATGTCATAATGTAACATTACATTATGATGTCATAATGCAACATTCCATTATGATGTCATATTGCAAAATTCCATTATGATGTCATAATGTAAAAATTCCATTATGATGTCATAATGCAACATTCCATTATGATGTCATAATGTAAAAATTCCATTATGATGTCATAATGCAACATTCCATTATGATGTCATAATGCAACATTCCATTATGATGTCATAATGCAAAGTTCCATTATGATGTCATAATGTAAAAATTCCATTATGATGTCATAATGTAAAAATTCCATTATGATGTCATAATGCAACATTCCATTATGACATAATGGAATTTTTACATTATGATGTCATAAAGTAAAAATTCCATTATGATGTCATAATGTAAAAATTCCATTATGATGTCATAAAGTAAAAATTCCATTATGATGTCATAATGTAAAAATTCCATTATGATGTCATAATGCCAAATTCCATTATGATGTCATAATGCAAAATTCCATTATGATGTCATAATGTAAAAATTCCATTATGATGTCATAATGCAACATTCCATTATGATGTCATAATGCAAAATTCCATTATGATGTCAAAATGCAACATTCCATTATGATGTCATAAAGTAAAAATTCCATTATGATGTCATAATGTAAAAATTCTATTATGATGTCATAATGCAAAATTCCATTATGATGTCATAATGCAACATTCCATTATGATGTCATAATGCAAAATTCCATTATGATGTCATAATGCAACATTCCATTATGATGTCATAATGCAAAATTCCATTATGATGTCATAATGCAAAATTCCATTATGATGTCATAATGTAAAAATTCCATTATGATGTCATAATGCAACATTCCATTATGATGTCATAATGTAAAAATTCCATTATGATGTCATAATGCAACATTCCATTATGATGTCATAATGCAAAATTCCATTATGATGTCATAATGCCAAATTCCATTATGATGTCATAATGCAACATTCCATTATGATGTCATAATGCAAAATTCCATTATGATGTCATAATGTAAAAATTCCATTATGATGTCATAATGCCAAATTCCATTATGATGTCATAATGCAAAATTCCATTATGATGTCATAATGCCAAATTCCATTATGATGTCATAATGCAACATTCCATTATGATGTCATAATGCAAAATTCCATTATGATGTCATAATGTAAAAATTCCATTATGATGTCATAATGCAAAATTCCATTATGATGTCATAATGCAACATTCCATTATGATGTCATAATGCAAAATTCCATTATGATGTCATAATGTAACATTCCATTATGATGTCATAATGCAAAATTCCATTATGATGTCATAATGCAACATTCCATTATGATGTCATAATGTAAAAATTCCATTATGATGTCATAATGCAACATTCCATTATGATGTCATAATGTAAAAATTCCATTATGATGTCATAATGCAACATTCCATTATGATGTCATAATGCAACATTCCATTATGATGTCATAATGCCAAATTCCATTATGATGTCATAATGCAACATTCCATTATGATGTCATAATGCAACATTCCATTATGATGTCATAATGTAAAAATTCCATTATGATGTCATAATGCAACATTCCATTATGATGTCATAATGCAAAATTCCATTATGATGTCATAATGTAACATTACATTATGATGTCATAATGCAACATTCCATTATGATGTCATATTGCAAAATTCCATTATGATGTCATAATGTAAAAATTCCATTATGATGTCATAATGCAACATTCCATTATGATGTCATAATGTAAAAATTCCATTATGATGTCATAATGCAACATTCCATTATGATGTCATAATGCAACATTCCATTATGATGTCATAATGCCAAATTCCATTATGATGTCATAATGCAACATTCCATTATGATGTCATAATGCAACATTCCATTATGATGTCATAATGTAAAAATTCCATTATGATGTCATAATGCAACATTCCATTATGATGTCATAATGCAAAATTCCATTATGATGTCATAATGTAACATTACATTATGATGTCATAATGCAACATTCCATTATGATGTCATATTGCAAAATTCCATTATGATGTCATAATGTAAAAATTCCATTATGATGTCATAATGCAACATTCCATTATGATGTCATAATGTAAAAATTCCATTATGATGTCATAATGCAACATTCCATTATGATGTCATAATGCAACATTCCATTATGATGTCATAATGCAAAGTTCCATTATGATGTCATAATGTAAAAATTCCATTATGATGTCATAATGCAAAGTTCCATTATGATGTCATAATGTAAAAATTCCATTATGATGTCATAATGTAAAAATTCCATTATGATGTCATAATGCAACATTCCATTATGACATAATGGAATTTTTACATTATGATGTCATAAAGTAAAAATTCCATTATGATGTCATAATGTAAAAATTCCATTATGATGTCATAAAGTAAAAATTCCATTATGATGTCATAATGTAAAAATTCTATTATGATGTCATAATGCAAAATTCCATTATGATGTCATAATGCAACATTCCATTATGATGTCATAATGCAAAATTCCATTATGATGTCATAATGTAAAATTTCATTATGATGTCATAATGCAACATTCCATTATGATGTCATAATGCAACATTCCATTAAGATGTCATAATGCAACATTCCATTATGATGTCATAATGCAACATTCCATTATGATATCATAATGTAACATTCCATTATGATGTCATAATGCAAAATTCCATTATGATGTCATAATGTAAAAATTCGATTATGATGTCATAATGCAACATTCCATTATGATGTCATAATGCAAAATTCCATTATGATGTCATAATGTAAAAATTCCATTATGATGTCATAATGCAAAATTCCATTATGATGTCATAATGTAAAAATTCGATTATGATGTCATAATGCAACATTCCATTATGATGTCATAATGCAAAATTCCATTATGATGTCATAATGTAAAAATTCCATTATGATGTCATAATGCAAAATTCCATTATGACATAATGGAATTTTTACATTATGACATCATAATGTAACATTCCATTATGATGTCATAATGCAAAATTCCATTATGATGTCATAATGCAACATTATATAATGATGTCATAATGCAAAATTCCATTATGATGTCATAATGTAAAAATTCCATTATGATGTCATAATGCAACATTCCATTATGATGTCATAATGCAACATTCCATTATGATGTCATAATGCCAAATTCCATTATGATGTCATAATGCAACATTCCATTATGATGTCATAATGCAAAATTCCATTATGATGTCATAATGTAAAAATTCCATTATGATGTCATAATGCAACATTCCATTATGATGTCATAATGCAAAATTCCATTATGATGTCATAATGCAACATTCCATTATGATGTCATAAAGTAAAAATTCCATTATGATGTCATAATGTAAAAATTCTATTATGATGTCATAATGCAAAATTCCATTATGATGTCATAATGCAACATTCCATTATGATGTCATAATGCAAAATTCCATTATGATGTCATAATGCAACATTCCATTATGATGTCATAATGCAAAATTCCATTATGATGTCATAATGCAAAATTCCATTATTATGTCATAATGTAAAAATTCCATTATGATGTCATAATGCAACATTCCATTATGATGTCATAATGCAAAATTCCATTATGATGTCATAATGCAAAATTCCATTATGATGTCATAATGCAAAATTCCATTATGATGTCATAATGTAAAATTCCATTATGATGTCATAATGCAACATTCCATTATGATGTCATAATGCAACATTCCATTAAGATGTCATAATGCAACATTCCATTATGATGTCATAATGCAACATTCCATTATGATGTCATAATGTAACATTCCATTATGATGTCATAATGCAAAATTCCATTATGATGTCATAATGTAAAAATTCCATTATGATGTCATAATGCCAAATTCCATTATGATGTCATAATGCCAAATTCCATTATGATGTCATAATGCAACATTCCATTATGATGTCATAATGCAAAATTCCATTATGATGTCATAATGTAAAAATTCCATTATGATGTCATAATGCCAAATTCCATTATGATGTCATAATGCAAAATTCCATTATGATGTCATAATGCCAAATTCCATTATGATGTCATAATGCAACATTCCATTATGATGTCATAATGCAAAATTCCATTATGATGTCATAATGTAAAAATTCCATTATGATGTCATAATGCAAAATTCCATTATGATGTCATAATGCAACATTCCATTATGATGTCATAATGCAAAATTCCATTATGATGTCATAATGTAACATTCCATTATGATGTCATAATGCAAAATTCCATTATGATGTCATAATGCAACATTCCATTATGATGTCATAATGTAAAAATTCCATTATGATGTCATAATGCAACATTCCATTATGATGTCATAATGTAAAAATTCCATTATGATGTCATAATGCAACATTCCATTATGATGTCATAATGCAACATTCCATTATGATGTCATAATGCCAAATTCCATTATGATGTCATAATGCAACATTCCATTATGATGTCATAATGCAACATTCCATTATGATGTCATAATGTAAAAATTCCATTATGATGTCATAATGCAACATTCCATTATGATGTCATAATGCAAAATTCCATTATGATGTCATAATGTAACATTACATTATGATGTCATAATGCAACATTCCATTATGATGTCATATTGCAAAATTCCATTATGATGTCATAATGTAAAAATTCCATTATGATGTCATAATGCAACATTCCATTATGATGTCATAATGTAAAAATTCCATTATGATGTCATAATGCAACATTCCATTATGATGTCATAATGCAACATTCCATTATGATGTAATAATGCAAAGTTCCATTATGATGTCATAATGTAAAAATTCCATTATGATGTCATAATGTAAAAATTCCATTATGATGTCATAATGCAACATTCCGTTATGATCTCATAATGCAAAATTCCATTATGATGTCATAATGCAAAATTCCATTATGATGTCATAATGTAAAAATTCCATTATGATGTCATAAAGTAAAAATTCCATTATGATGTCATAATGTAAAAATTCTATTATGATGTCATAATGCAAAATTCCATTATGATGTCATAATGCAACATTCCATTATGATGTCATAATGCAAAATTCCATTATGATGTCATAATGTAAAATTCCATTATGATGTCATAATGCAACATTCCATTATGATGTCATAATGCAACATTCCATTAAGATGTCATAATGCAACATTCCATTATGATGTCATAATGCAACATTCCATTATGATGTCATAATGTAACATTCCATTATGATGTCATAATGCAAAATTCCATTATGATGTCATAATGTAAAAATTCGATTATGATGTCATAATGCAACATTCCATTATGATGTCATAATGCAAAATTCCATTATGATGTCATAATGTAAAAATTCCATTATGATGTCATAATGCAAAATTCCATTATGACATAATGGAATTTTTACATTATGACATCATAATGTAACATTCCATTATGATGTCATAATGCAAAATTCCATTATGATGTCATAAAGTAAAAATTCCATTATGATGTCATAATGTAACATTCTATTATGATGTCATAATGCAAAGTTCCATTATGATGTCATAATGTAAAAATTCCATTATGATGGCATAATGCAAAATTCCATTATGATGTCATAATGCAACATTCCATTATGATGTCATAATGCAAAATTCCATTATGATGTCATAATGTAACATTCCATTATGATGTCATAATGCAAAATTCCATTATGATGTCATAATGCAACATTCCATTATGATGTCATAATGTAAAAATTCCATTATGATGTCATAATGCAACATTCCATTATGATGTCATAATGCAACATTCCATTATGATGTCATAATGCAACATTCCATTGTGATGTCATAATGCCAAATTCCATTATGATGTCATAATGCAACATTATATAATGATGTCATAATGCAAAATTCCATTATGATGTCATAATGTAAAAATTCCATTATGATGTCATAATGCAACATCCCATTATGATGTCATAATGCAACATTCCATTATGATGTCATAATGCCAAATTCCATTATGATGTCATAATGCAACATTCCATTATGATGTCATAATGCAAAATTCCATTATGATGTCATAATGTAAAAATTCCATTATGATGTCATAATGCAACATTCCATTATGATGTCATAATGCAAAATTCCATTATGATGTCATAATGCAACATTCCATTATAATGTCATAAAGTAAAAATTCCATTATGATGTCATAATGTAAAAATTCTATTATGATGTCATAATGCAAAATTCCATTATGATGTCATAATGCAACATTCCATTATGATGTCATAATGCAAAATTCCATTATGATGTCATAATGCAACATTCCATTATGATGTCATAATGCAAAATTCCATTATGATGTCATAATGCAAAATTCCATTATGATGTCATAATGTAAAAATTCCATTATGATGTCATAATGCAACATTCCATTATGATGTCATAATGCAAAATTCCATTATGATGTCATAATGCAAAATTCCATTATGATGTCATAATGCAAAATTCCATTATGATGTCATAATGTAAAATTCCATTATGATGTCATAATGCAACATTCCATTAAGATGTCATAATGCAACATTCCATTATGATGTCATAATGCAACATTCCATTATGATGTCATAATGTAACATTCCATTATGATGTCATAATGCAAAATTCCATTATGATGTCATAATGTAAAAATTCGATTATGATGTCATAATGCAACATTCCATTATGATGTCATAATGCAAAATTCCATTATGATGTCATAATGTAAATATTCCATTATGATGTCATAATGCAACATTCCATTATGACATAATGGAATTTTGACATTATGACATCATAATGTAACATTCCATTATGATGTCATAATGCAAAATTCCATTATGATGTCATAAAGTAAAAATTCCATAATGATGTCATAATGTAACATTCTATTATGATGTCATAATGCAAAGTTCCATTATGATGTCATAATGTAAAAATTCCATTATGATGTCATAATGCAAAATTCCATTATGATGTCATAATGCAACATTCCATTATGATGTCATAATGCAAAATTCCATTATGATGTCATAATGCAACATTCCATTATGATGTCATAATGCAAAATTCCATTATGATGTCATAATGCAACATTCCATTATGATGTCATAATGTAAAAATTCCATTATGATGTCATAATGCAACATTCCATTATGATGTCATAATGCAACATTCCATTATGATGTCATAATGCAACATTCCATTGTGATGTCATAATGCAAAATTCCATTATGATGTCATAATGCAACATTCCATAATGATGTCATAATGCAAAATTCCATTATGATGTCATAATGTAAAAATTCCATTATGATGTCATAATGCAACATTCCATTATGATGTCATAATGCAACATTCCATTATGATGTCATAATGCCAAATTCCATTATGATGTCATAATGCAACATTCCATAATGATGTCATAATGCAAAATTCCATTATGATGTCATAATGTAAAAATTCCATTATGATGTCATAATGCAACATTCCATTATGATGTCATAATGCAAAATTCCATTATGATGTCATAATGCAACATTCCATTATGATGTCATAAAGTAAAAATTCCATTATGATGTCATAATGTAAAAATTCTATTATGATGTCATAATGCAAAATTCCATTATGATGTCATAATGCAACATTCCATTATGATGTCATAATGCAAAATTCCATTATGATGTCATAATGCAACATTCCATTATGATGTCATAATGCAAAATTCCATAATGATGTCATAATGCAAAATTCCATTATGATGTCATAATGTAAAAATTCCATTATGATGTCATAATGCAACATTCCATTATGATGTCATAATGTAAAAATTCCATTATGATGTCATAATGCAACATTCCATTATGATCTCATAATGCAAAATTCCATTATGATGTCATAATGCAAAATTCCATTATGATGTCATAATGCAACATTCCATTATGATGTCATAATGCAAAATTCCATTATGATGTCATAATGTAAAAATTCCATTATGATGTCATAATGCAACATTCCATTATGACATAATGGAATTTTTACATTATGACATCATAATGTAACATTCCATTATGATGTCATAATGCAAAATTCCATTATGATGTCATAAAGTAAAATTCCATTATAATGTCATAATGTAAAAATTCTATTATGATGTCATAATGCAAAATTCCATTATGATGTCATAATGCAACATTCCATTATGATGTCATAATGCAAAATTCCATTATGATGTCATAATGCAACATTCCATAATGATGTCATAATGCAAAATTCCATTATGATGTCATAATGTAAAAATTCCATTATGATGTCATAATGTAACATTCCATTATGATGTCATAATGCAAAATTCCATTATGATGTCATAATGCAACATTCCATAATGATGTCATAATGCAAAATTCCATTATGATGTCATAATGTAAAAATTCCATTATGATGTCATAATGCAACATTCCATTATGATGTCATAATGCAACATTCCATTATGATGTCATAATGCCAAATTCCATTATGATGTCATAATGCAACATTCCATTATGATGTCATAATGCAAAATTCCATTATGATGTCATAATGTAAAAATTCCATTATGATGTCATAATACAACATTCCATTATGATGTCATAATGCAAAATTCCATTATGATGTCATAATGCAACATTCCATTATGATGTCATAAAGTAAAAATTCCATTATGATGTCATAATGTAAAAATTCTATTATGATGTCATAATGCAAAATTCCATTATGATGTCATAATGCAACATTCCATTATGATGTCATAATGCAAAATTCCATTATGATGTCATAATGCAACATTCCATTATGATGTCATAATGCAAAATTCCATTATGATGTCATAATGTAAAATTCCATTATGATGTCATAATGCAACATTCCATTATGATGTCATAATGCAACATTCCATTAAGATGTCATAATGCAACATTCCATTATGATGTCATAATGCAACATTCCATTATGATGTCATAATGTAACATTCCATTATGATGTCATAATGCAAAATTCCATTATGATGTCATAATGTAAAAATTCGATTATGATGTCATAATGCAACATTCCATTATGATGTCATAATGCAAAATTCGATTATGATGTCATAATGTAAATATTCCATTATGATGTCATAATGCAACATTCCATTATGACATAATGGAATTTTGAAATTATGACATCATAATGTAACATTCCATTATGATGTCATAATGCAAAATTCCATTATGATGTCATAAAGTAAAAATTCCATAATGATGTCATAATGTAACATTCTATTATGATGTCATAATGCAAAGTTCCATTATGATGTCATAATGCAAAATTCCATTATGATGTCATAATGCAACATTCCATTATGATGTCATAATGCAAAATTCCATTATGATGTCATAATGTAACATTCCATTATGATGTCATAATGCAAAATTCCATTATGATGTCATAATGCAACATTCCATTATGATGTCATAATGTAAAAATTCCATTATGATGTCATAATGCAACATTCCATTATGATGTCATAATGCAACATTCCATTATGATGTCATAATTCAACATTCCATTGTGATGTCATAATGCCAAATTCCATTATGATGTCATAATGCAACATTCCATAATGATGTCATAATGCAAAATTCCATTATGATGTCATAATGTAAAAATTCCATTATGATGTCATAATGCAACATTCCATTATGATGTCATAATGCAACATTCCATTATGATGTCATAATGCCAAATTCCATTATGATGTCATAATGCAACATTCCATTATGATGTCATAATGCAAAATTCCATTATGATGTCATAATGTAAAAATTCCATTATGATGTCATAATGCAACATTCCATTATGATGTCATAATGCAAAATTCCATTATGATGTCATAATGCAACATTCCATTATGATGTCATAAAGTAAAAATTCCATTATGATGTCATAATGTAAAAATTCTATTATGATGTCATAATGCAAAATTCCATTATGATGTCATAATGCAACATTCCATTATGATGTCATAATGCAAAATTCCATTATGATGTCATAATGCAACATTCCATTATGATGTCATAATGCAAAATTCCATAATGATGTCATAATGCAAAATTCCATTATGATGTCATAATGTAAAAATTCCATTATGATGTCATAATGCAACATTCCATTATGATGTCATAATGTAAAAATTCCATTATGATGTCATAATGCAACATTCCATTATGATCTCATAATGCTAAATTCCATTATGATGTCATAATGCAAAATTCCATTATGATGTCATAATGCAACATTCCATTATGATGTCATAATGCAAAATTCCATTATGATGTCATAATGTAAAAATTCCATTATGATGTCATAATGCAACATTCCATTATGACATAATGGAATTTTTACATTATGACATCATAATGTAACATTCCATTATGATGTCATAATGCAAAATTCCATTATGATGTCATAAAGTAAAATTCCATTATAATGTCATAATGTAAAAATTCTATTATGATGTCATAATGCAAAATTCCATTATGATGTCATAATGCAACATTCCATTATGATGTCATAATGCAAAATTCCATTATGATGTCATAATGCAACATTCCATAATGATGTCATAATGCAAAATTCCATTATGATGTCATAATGTAAAAATTCCATTATGATGTCATAATGCAACATTCCATTATGATGTCATAATGCAACATTCCATTATGATGTCATAATGCCAAATTCCATTATGATGTCATAATGCAACATTCCATTATGATGTCATAATGCAAAATTCCATTATGATGTCATAATGTAAAAATTCCATTATGATGTCATAATGCAACATTCCATTATGATGTCATAATGCAAAATTCCATTATGATGTCATAATGCAACATTCCATTATGATGTCATAAAGTAAAAATTCCATTATGATGTCATAATGTAAAAATTCTATTATGATGTCATAATGCAAAATTCCATTATGATGTCATAATGCAACATTCCATTATGATGTCATAATGCAACATTCCATTATGATGTCATAATGCAAAATTCCATTATGATGTCATAATGCAACATTCCATTATGATGTCATAATGCAAAATTCCATTATGATGTCATAATGCAAAATTCCATTATGATGTCATAATGTAAAAATTCCATTATGATGTCATAATGCAACATTCCATTATGATGTCATAATGCAAAATTCCATTATGATGTCATAATGCAAAATTCCATTATGATGTCATAATGCAAAATTCCATTATGATGTCATAATGTAAAATTCCATTATGATGTCATAATGCAACATTCCATTATGATGTCATAATGCAACATTCCATTAAGATGTCATAATGCAACATTCCATTATGATGTCATAATGCAACATTCCATTATGATGTCATAATGTAACATTCCATTATGATGTCATAATGCAAAATTCCATTATGATGTCATAATGTAAAAATTCGATTATGATGTCATAATGCAACATTCCATTATGATGTCATAATGCAAAATTCCATTATGATGTCATAATGTAAATATTCCATTATGATGTCATAATGCAACATTCCATTATGACATAATGGAATTTTTACATTATGACATCATAATGTAACATTCCATTATGATGTCATAATGCAAAATTCCATTATGATGTCATAAAGTAAAAATTCCATAATGATGTCATAATGTAACATTCTATTATGATGTCATAATGCAAAGTTCCATTATGATGTCATAATGTAAAAATTCCATTATGATGTCATAATGCAAAATTCCATTATGATGTCATAATGCAACATTCCATTATGATGTCATAATGCAAAATTCCATTATGATGTCATAATGTAACATTCCATTATGATGTCATAATGCAAAATTCCATTATGATGTCATAATGCAACATTCCATTATGATGTCATAATGTAAAAATTCCATTATGATGTCATAATGCAACATTCCATTATGATGTCATAATGCAACATTCCATTATGATGTCATAATGCAACATTCCATTGTGATGTCATAATGCCAAATTCCATTATGATGTCATAATGCAACATTCCATAATGATGTCATAATGCAAAATTCCATTATGATGTCATAATGTAAAAATTCCATTATGATGTCATAATGCAACATTCCATTATGATGTCATAATGCAACATTCCATTATGATGTCATAATGCCAAATTCCATTATGATGTCATAATGCAACATTCCATTATGATGTCATAATGCAAAATTCCATTATGATGTCATAATGTAAAAATTCCATTATGATGTCATAATGCAACATTCCATTATGATGTCATAATGCAAAATTCCATTATGATGTCATAATGCAACATTCCATTATGATGTCATAAAGTAAAAATTCCATTATGATGTCATAATGTAAAAATTCTATTATGATGTCATAATGCAAAATTCCATTATGATGTCATAATGCAACATTCCATTATGATGTCATAATGCAAAATTCCATTATGATGTCATAATGCAACATTCCATTATGATGTCATAATGCAAAATTCCATAATGATGTCATAATGCAAAATTCCATTATGATGTCATAATGTAAAAATTCCATTATGATGTCATAATGCAACATTCCATTATGATGTCATAATGTAAAAATTCCATTATGATGTCATAATGCAACATTCCATTATGATCTCATAATGCAAAATTCCATTATGATGTCATAATGCAAAATTCCATTATGATGTCATAATGCAACATTCCATTATGATGTCATAATGCAAAATTCCATTATGATGTCATAATGTAAAAATTCCATTATGATGTCATAATGCAACATTCCATTATGACATAATGGAATTTTTACATTATGACATCATAATGTAACATTCCATTATGATGTCATAATGCAAAATTCCATTATGATGTCATAAAGTAAAATTCCATTATAATGTCATAATGTAAAAATTCTATTATGATGTCATAATGCAAAATTCCATTATGATGTCATAATGCAACATTCCATTATGATGTCATAATGCAAAATTCCATTATGATGTCATAATGCAACATTCCATAATGATGTCATAATGCAAAATTCCATTATGATGTCATAATGTAAAAATTCCATTATGATGTCATAATGCAACATTCCATTATGATGTCATAATGCAACATTCCATTATGATGTCATAATGCCAAATTCCATTATGATGTCATAATGCAACATTCCATTATGATGTCATAATGCAAAATTCCATTATGATGTCATAATGTAAAAATTCCATTATGATGTCATAATGCAACATTCCATTATGATGTCATAATGCAAAATTCCATTATGATGTCATAATGCAACATTCCATTATGATGTCATAAAGTAAAAATTCCATTATGATGTCATAATGTAAAAATTCTATTATGATGTCATAATGCAAAATTCCATTATGATGTCATAATGCAACATTCCATTATGATGTCATAATGCAAAATTCCATTATGATGTCATAATGCAACATTCCATTATGATGTCATAATGCAAAATTCCATTATGATGTCATAATGCAAAATTCCATTATGATGTCATAATGTAAAAATTCCATTATGATGTCATAATGCAACATTCCATTATGATGTCATAATGTAAAAATTCCATTATGATGTCATAATGCAACATTCCATTATGATCTCATAATGCAAAATTCCATTATGATGTCATAATGCCAAATTCCATTATGATGTCATAATGCAACATTCCATTATGATGTCATAATGCAAAATTCCATTATGATGTCATAATGTAAAAATTCCATTATGATGTCATAATGCAACATTCCATTATGACATAATGGAATTTTTACATTATGACATCATAATGTAACATTCCATTATGATGTCATAATGCAAAATTCCATTATGATGTCATAAAGTAAAAATTCCATTATAATGTCATAATGTAAAAATTCTATTATGATGTCATAATGCAAAATTCCATTATGATGTCATAATGCAACATTCCATTATGATGTCATAATGCAAAATTCCATTATGTCATAATGCAACATTCCATTATGATGTCATAATGCAAAATTCCATTATGATGTCATAATGCAAAATTCCATTATGATGTCATAATGTAAAAATTCCATTATGATGTCATAATGCAAAATTCCATTATGATGTCATAAAGTAAAAATTCCATTATGATGTCATAATGTAAAAATTCCATTATGATGTCATAATGCAACATTCCATTATGATGTCATAATGTAACATTCCATTATGATGTCATAATGCAAAGTTCCATTATGATGTCATAATGTAAAAATTCCATTATGATGTCATAATGCCAAATTCCATTATGATGTAATAATGCAACATTCCTTTATGATGTCATAATGCAAAATTCCATTATGATGTCATAATGCAAAATTCCATTATGATGTCATAATGCAACATTCCATTATGATGCCATAATGTAAAAATTCCATTATGATGTTATAATGCAACATTCCATTATGATGTCATAATGCAACATTCCATTATGATGTCATAATGCAAAGTTCCATTATGATGTCATAATGTAAAAATTCCATTATGATGTCATAATGCCAAATTCCATTATGATGTCATAATGCAACATTCCATTATGATGTCATAATGCAACATTCCATTATGATGTCATAATGCAACATTCCATTATGATGTCATAATGCAAAATTCCATTATGATGTCATAATGTAAAAATTCCATTATGATGTCATAATGCAACATTCCATTATGATGTCATAATGCAACATTCCATTATGATGTCATAATGCAACATTCCATTATGATGTCATAATGTAACATTCCATTATGATGTCATAATGCAACATTCCATTATGATGTCATAATGCAAAATTCCATTATGATGTCATAATGCAAAATTCCATTATGATGTCATAATGCAAAATTCCATTATGATGTCATAATGTAAAATTCCATTATGATGTCATAATGCAACATTCCATTATGATGTCATAATGCAACATTCCATTAAGATGTCATAATGCAACATTCCATTATGATGTCATAATGCAACATTCCATTATGATGTCATAATGTAACATTCTATTATGATGTCATAATGCAAAATTCCATTATGATGTCATAATGTAAAAATTCCATTATGATGTCATAATGCAAAATTCCATTATGATGTCATAATGCAACATTCCATTATGATGTCATAATGCAAAATTCCATTATGATGTCATAATGCAACGTTCCATTATGATGTCATAATGCAAAATTCCATTATGATGTCATAATGTAAAAATTCCATTATGATGTCATAATGCAAAATTCCATTATGATGTCATAATACACAATTCCATTATGATGTCATAATGCAAAATTCCATTATGATGTCATAATACACAATTCCATTATGATGTCATAATGTAACATTCCATTATGATGTCATAATGCAACATTCCATTATGATGTCATAATGCAACATTCAATTATGATGTCATAATGCAAAATTCCATTATGATGTCATAATGTAAAAATTCCATTATGATGTCATAATGCAACATTCCATTATGATGTCATAATGCAACATTCCATTATGATGTCATAATGCAACATTCCATTATGATGTCATAATGCAACATTCCATTATGATGTCATAATGCAACATTCCATTATGATGTCATAATGCAAAATTCCATTATGATGTCATAATGCAAAATTCCATTATGATGTCATAATGCAAAATTCCATTATGATGTCATAATGTAAAATTCCATTATGATGTCATAATGCAACATTCCATTATGATGTCATAATGCAAAATTCCATTATGATGTCATAATGCAAAATTCCATTATGATGTCATAATGTAAAAATTCCATTATGATGTCATAATGCAAAATTCCATTATGATGTCATAATACACAATTCCATTATGATGTCATAATGCAAAATTCCATTATGATGTCATAATACACAATTCCATTATGATGTCATAATGTAACATTCCATTATGATGTCATAATGCAACATTCCATTATGATGTCATAATGCAACATTCCATTATGATGTCATAATGTAACATTCCATTATGATGTCATAATGCAAAATTCCATTATGATGTCATAATGTAAAAATTCCATTATGATGTCATAATGCAACATTCCATTATGATGTCATAATGCAACATTCCATTATGATGCCATAATGTAACATTCCATTATGATGTCATAATGCAACATTCCATTATGATGTCATAATGCAAAATTCCATTATGATGTCATAATGCAAAATTCCATTATGATGTCATAATGCAAAATTCCATTATGATGTCATAATGTAAAATTCCATTATGATGTCATAATGCAACATTCCATTATGATGTCATAATGCAACATTCCATTAAGATGTCATAATGCAACATTCCATTATGATGTCATAATGCAACATTCCATTATGATGTCATAATGTAACATTCCATTATGATGTCATAATGCAAAATTCCATTATGATGTCATAATGTAAAAATTCCATTATGATGTCATAATGCAACATTCCATTATGATGTCATAATGCAAAATTCCATTATGATGTCATAATGTAAAAATTCCATTATGATGTCATAATGCAAAATTCCATTATGATGTCATAAAGTAAAAATTCCATTATGATGTCATAATGTAACATTCTATTATGATGTCATAATGCAAAGTTCCATTATGATGTCATAATGTAAAAATTCCATTATGATGTCATAATGCAAAATTCCATTATGATGTCATAATGCAACATTCCATTATGATGTCATAATGCAAAATTCCATTATGATGTCATAATGTAACATTCCATTATGATGTCATAATGCAAAATTCCATTATGATGTCATAATGCAACATTCCATTATGATGTCATAATGTAAAAATTCCATTATGATGTCATAATGCAACATTCCATTATGATGTCATAATGCAACATTCCATTATGATGTCATAATGCAACATTCCATTGTGATGTCATAATGCCAAATTCCATTATGATGTCATAATGCAACATTCCATAATGATGTCATAATGCAAAATTCCATTATGATGTCATAATGTAAAAATTCCATTATGATGTCATAATGCAACATTCCATTATGATGTCATAATGCAACATTCCATTATGATGTCATAATGCCAAATTCCATTATGATGTCATAATGCAACATTCCATTATGATGTCATAATGCAAAATTCCATTATGATGTCATAATGTAAAAATTCCATTATGATGTCATAATGCAACATTCCATTATGATGTCATAATGCAAAATTCCATTATGATGTCATAATGCAACATTCCATTATGATGTCATAAAGTAAAAATTCCATTATGATGTCATAATGTAAAAATTCTATTATGATGTCATAATGCAAAATTCCATTATGATGTCATAATGCAACATTCCATTATGATGTCATAATGCAAAATTCCATTATGATGTCATAATGCAACATTCCATTATGATGTCATAATGCAAAATTCCATTATGATGTCATAATGCAAAATTCCATTATGATGTCATAATGTAAAAATTCCATTATGATGTCATAATGCAACATTCCATTATGATGTCATAATGTAAAAATTCCATTATGATGTCATAATGCAACATTCCATTATGATGTCATAATGTAAAAATTCGATTATGATGTCATAATGCAACATTCCATTATGATGTCATAATGCAACATTCCATTATGATCTCATAATGCAAAATTCCATTATGATGTCATAATGCCAAATTCCATTATGATGTCATAATGCAACATTCCATTATGATGTCATAATGCAAAATTCCATTATGATGTCATAATGTAAAAATTCCATTATGATGTCATAATGCAAAATTCCATTATGATGTCATAATGCAACATTCCATTATGATGTCATAATGCAAAATTCCATTATGATGTCATAATGTAAAAATTCCATTATGATGTCATAATGCAACATTCCATTATGATGTCATAATGCAACATTCCATTATGATGTCATAATGCCAAATTCCATTATGATGTCATAATGCAACATTCCATTATGATGTCATAATGCAAAATTCCATTATGATGTCATAATGTAAAAATTCCATTATGATGTCATAATGCAACATTCCATTATGATGTCATAATGCAAAATTCCATTATGATGTCATAATGCAACATTCCATTATGATGTCATAAAGTAAAAATTCCATTATGATGTCATAATGTAAAAATTCTATTATGATGTCATAATGCAAAATTCCATTATGATGTCATAATGCAACATTCCATTATGATGTCATAATGCAAAATTCCATTATGATGTCATAATGCAACATTCCATTATGATGTCATAATGCAAAATTCCATTATGATGTCATAATGCAAAATTCCATTATGATGTCATAATGTAAAAATTCCATTATGATGTCATAATGCAACATTCCATTATGATGTCATAATGTAAAAATTCCATTATGATGTCATAATGCAACATTCCATTATGATGTCATAATGCAAAATTCCATTATGATGTCATAATGCCAAATTCCATTATGATGTCAAAATGCAACATTCCATTATGATGTCATAATGCAAAATTCCATTATGATGTCATAATGTAAAAATTCCATTATGATGTCATAATGCAACATTCCATTATGATGTCATAATGCAAAATTCCATTATGATGTCATAATGCCAAATTCCATTATGATGTCATAATGCAACATTCCATTATGATGTCATAATGCAAAATTCCATTATGATGTCATAATGTAAAAATTCCATTATGATGTCATAATGCAAAATTCCATTATGATGTCATAATGCAACATTCCATTATGATGTCATAATGCAAAATTCCATTATGATGTCATAATGTAACATTCCATTATGATGTCATAATGCAAAATTCCATTATGATGTCATAATGCAACATTCCATTATGATGTCATAATGTAAAAATTCCATTATGATGTCATAATGCAACATTCCATTATGATGTCATAATGTAAAAATTCCATTATGATGTCATAATGCAACATTCCATTATGATGTCATAATGCAACATTCCATTATGATGTCATAATGCCAAATTCCATTATGATGTCATAATGCAACATTCCATTATGATGTCATAATGCAACATTCCATTATGATGTCATAATGTAAAAATTCCATTATGATGTCATAATGCAACATTCCATTATGATGTCATAATGCAAAATTCCATTATGATGTCATAATGTAACATTACATTATGATGTCATAATGCAACATTCCATTATGATGTCATATTGCAAAATTCCATTATGATGTCATAATGTAAAAATTCCATTATGATGTCATAATGCAACATTCCATTATGATGTCATAATGTAAAAATTCCATTATGATGTCATAATGCAACATTCCATTATGATGTCATAATGCAACATTCCATTATGATGTCATAATGCAAAGTTCCATTATGATGTCATAATGTAAAAATTCCATTATGATGTCATAATGTAAAAATTCCATTATGATGTCATAATGCAACATTCCATTATGACATAATGGAATTTTTACATTATGATGTCATAAAGTAAAAATTCCATTATGATGTCATAATGTAAAAATTCCATTATGATGTCATAAAGTAAAAATTCCATTATGATGTCATAATGTAAAAATTCCATTATGATGTCATAATGCCAAATTCCATTATGATGTCATAATGCAAAATTCCATTATGATGTCATAATGTAAAAATTCCATTATGATGTCATAATGCAACATTCCATTATGATGTCATAATGCAAAATTCCATTATGATGTCATAATGCAACATTCCATTATGATGTCATAAAGTAAAAATTCCATTATGATGTCATAATGTAAAAATTCTATTATGATGTCATAATGCAAAATTCCATTATGATGTCATAATGCAACATTCCATTATGATGTCATAATGCAAAATTCCATTATGATGTCATAATGCAACATTCCATTATGATGTCATAATGCAAAATTCCATTATGATGTCATAATGCAAAATTCCATTATGATGTCATAATGTAAAAATTCCATTATGATGTCATAATGCAACATTCCATTATGATGTCATAATGTAAAAATTCCATTATGATGTCATAATGCAACATTCCATTATGATGTCATAATGCAAAATTCCATTATGATGTCATAATGCCAAATTCCATTATGATGTCATAATGCAACATTCCATTATGATGTCATAATGCAAAATTCCATTATGATGTCATAATGTAAAAATTCCATTATGATGTCATAATGCCAAATTCCATTATGATGTCATAATGCAAAATTCCATTATGATGTCATAATGCCAAATTCCATTATGATGTCATAATGCAACATTCCATTATGATGTCATAATGCAAAATTCCATTATGATGTCATAATGTAAAAATTCCATTATGATGTCATAATGCAAAATTCCATTATGATGTCATAATGCAACATTCCATTATGATGTCATAATGCAAAATTCCATTATGATGTCATAATGTAACATTCCATTATGATGTCATAATGCAAAATTCCATTATGATGTCATAATGCAACATTCCATTATGATGTCATAATGTAAAAATTCCATTATGATGTCATAATGCAACATTCCATTATGATGTCATAATGTAAAAATTCCATTATGATGTCATAATGCAACATTCCATTATGATGTCATAATGCAACATTCCATTATGATGTCATAATGCCAAATTCCATTATGATGTCATAATGCAACATTCCATTATGATGTCATAATGCAACATTCCATTATGATGTCATAATGTAAAAATTCCATTATGATGTCATAATGCAACATTCCATTATGATGTCATAATGCAAAATTCCATTATGATGTCATAATGTAACATTACATTATGATGTCATAATGCAACATTCCATTATGATGTCATATTGCAAAATTCCATTATGATGTCATAATGTAAAAATTCCATTATGATGTCATAATGCAACATTCCATTATGATGTCATAATGTAAAAATTCCATTATGATGTCATAATGCAACATTCCATTATGATGTCATAATGCAACATTCCATTATGATGTCATAATGCAAAGTTCCATTATGATGTCATAATGTAAAAATTCCATTATGATGTCATAATGCAAAGTTCCATTATGATGTCATAATGTAAAAATTCCATTATGATGTCATAATGTAAAAATTCCATTATGATGTCATAATGCAACATTCCATTATGACATAATGGAATTTTTACATTATGATGTCATAAAGTAAAAATTCCATTATGATGTCATAATGTAAAAATTCCATTATGATGTCATAAAGTAAAAATTCCATTATGATGTCATAATGTAAAAATTCTATTATGATGTCATAATGCAAAATTCCATTATGATGTCATAATGCAACATTCCATTATGATGTCATAATGCAAAATTCCATTATGATGTCATAATGTAAAATTTCATTATGATGTCATAATGCAACATTCCATTATGATGTCATAATGCAACATTCCATTAAGATGTCATAATGCAACATTCCATTATGATGTCATAATGCAACATTCCATTATGATATCATAATGTAACATTCCATTATGATGTCATAATGCAAAATTCCATTATGATGTCATAATGTAAAAATTCGATTATGATGTCATAATGCAACATTCCATTATGATGTCATAATGCAAAATTCCATTATGATGTCATAATGTAAAAATTCCATTATGATGTCATAATGCAAAATTCCATTATGACATAATGGAATTTTTACATTATGACATCATAATGTAACATTCCATTATGATGTCATAATGCAAAATTCCATTATGATGTCATAATGCAACATTATATAATGATGTCATAATGCAAAATTCCATTATGATGTCATAATGTAAAAATTCCATTATGATGTCATAATGCAACATTCCATTATGATGTCATAATGCAACATTCCATTATGATGTCATAATGCCAAATTCCATTATGATGTCATAATGCAACATTCCATTATGATGTCATAATGCAAAATTCCATTATGATGTCATAATGTAAAAATTCCATTATGATGTCATAATGCAACATTCCATTATGATGTCATAATGCAAAATTCCATTATGATGTCATAATGCAACATTCCATTATGATGTCATAAAGTAAAAATTCCATTATGATGTCATAATGTAAAAATTCTATTATGATGTCATAATGCAAAATTCCATTATGATGTCATAATGCAACATTCCATTATGATGTCATAATGCAAAATTCCATTATGATGTCATAATGCAACATTCCATTATGATGTCATAATGCAAAATTCCATTATGATGTCATAATGCAAAATTCCATTATTATGTCATAATGTAAAAATTCCATTATGATGTCATAATGCAACATTCCATTATGATGTCATAATGCAAAATTCCATTATGATGTCATAATGCAAAATTCCATTATGATGTCATAATGCAAAATTCCATTATGATGTCATAATGTAAAATTCCATTATGATGTCATAATGCAACATTCCATTATGATGTCATAATGCAACATTCCATTAAGATGTCATAATGCAACATTCCATTATGATGTCATAATGCAACATTCCATTATGATGTCATAATGTAACATTCCATTATGATGTCATAATGCAAAATTCCATTATGATGTCATAATGTAAAAATTCCATTATGATGTCATAATGCCAAATTCCATTATGATGTCATAATGCCAAATTCCATTATGATGTCATAATGCAACATTCCATTATGATGTCATAATGCAAAATTCCATTATGATGTCATAATGTAAAAATTCCATTATGATGTCATAATGCCAAATTCCATTATGATGTCATAATGCAAAATTCCATTATGATGTCATAATGCCAAATTCCATTATGATGTCATAATGCAACATTCCATTATGATGTCATAATGCAAAATTCCATTATGATGTCATAATGTAAAAATTCCATTATGATGTCATAATGCAAAATTCCATTATGATGTCATAATGCAACATTCCATTATGATGTCATAATGCAAAATTCCATTATGATGTCATAATGTAACATTCCATTATGATGTCATAATGCAAAATTCCATTATGATGTCATAATGCAACATTCCATTATGATGTCATAATGTAAAAATTCCATTATGATGTCATAATGCAACATTCCATTATGATGTCATAATGTAAAAATTCCATTATGATGTCATAATGCAACATTCCATTATGATGTCATAATGCAACATTCCATTATGATGTCATAATGCCAAATTCCATTATGATGTCATAATGCAACATTCCATTATGATGTCATAATGCAACATTCCATTATGATGTCATAATGTAAAAATTCCATTATGATGTCATAATGCAACATTCCATTATGATGTCATAATGCAAAATTCCATTATGATGTCATAATGTAACATTACATTATGATGTCATAATGCAACATTCCATTATGATGTCATATTGCAAAATTCCATTATGATGTCATAATGTAAAAATTCCATTATGATGTCATAATGCAACATTCCATTATGATGTCATAATGTAAAAATTCCATTATGATGTCATAATGCAACATTCCATTATGATGTCATAATGCAACATTCCATTATGATGTCATAATGCAAAGTTCCATTATGATGTCATAATGTAAAAATTCCATTATGATGTCATAATGTAAAAATTCCATTATGATGTCATAATGCAACATTCCATTATGACATAATGGAATTTTTACATTATGATGTCATAAAGTAAAAATTCCATTATGATGTCATAATGTAAAAATTCCATTATGATGTCATAAAGTAAAAATTCCATTATGATGTCATAATGTAAAAATTCTATTATGATGTCATAATGCAAAATTCCATTATGATGTCATAATGCAACATTCCATTATGATGTCATAATGCAAAATTCCATTATGATGTCATAATGTAAAATTCCATTATGATGTCATAATGCAACATTCCATTATGATGTCATAATGCAACATTCCATTAAGATGTCATAATGCAACATTCCATTATGATGTCATAATGCAACATTCCATTATGATGTCATAATGTAACATTCCATTATGATGTCATAATGCAAAATTCCATTATGATGTCATAATGTAAAAATTCGATTATGATGTCATAATGCAACATTCCATTATGATGTCATAATGCAAAATTCCATTATGATGTCATAATGTAAAAATTCCATTATGATGTCATAATGCAAAATTACATTATGACATAATGGAATTTTTACATTATGACATCATAATGTAACATTCCATTATGATGTCATAATGCAAAATTCCATTATGATGTCATAAAGTAAAAATTCCATTATGATGTCATAATGTAACATTCTATTATGATGTCATAATGCAAAGTTCCATTATGATGTCATAATGTAAAAATTCCATTATGATGGCATAATGCAAAATTCCATTATGATGTCATAATGCAACATTCCATTATGATGTCATAATGCAAAATTCCATTATGATGTCATAATGTAACATTCCATTATGATGTCATAATGCAAAATTCCATTATGATGTCATAATGCAACATTCCATTATGATGTCATAATGTAAAAATTCCATTATGATGTCATAATGCAACATTCCATTATGATGTCATAATGCAACATTCCATTATGATGTCATAATGCAACATTCCATTGTGATGTCATAATGCCAAATTCCATTATGATGTCATAATGCAACATTATATAATGATGTCATAATGCAAAATTCCATTATGATGTCATAATGTAAAAATTCCATTATGATGTCATAATGCAACATCCCATTATGATGTCATAATGCAACATTCCATTATGATGTCATAATGCCAAATTCCATTATGATGTCATAATGCAACATTCCATTATGATGTCATAATGCAAAATTCCATTATGATGTCATAATGTAAAAATTCCATTATGATGTCATAATGCAACATTCCATTATGATGTCATAATGCAAAATTCCATTATGATGTCATAATGCAACATTCCATTATAATGTCATAAAGTAAAAATTCCATTATGATGTCATAATGTAAAAATTCTATTATGATGTCATAATGCAAAATTCCATTATGATGTCATAATGCAACATTCCATTATGATGTCATAATGCAAAATTCCATTATGATGTCATAATGCAACATTCCATTATATGTCATAATGCAAAATTCCATTATGATGTCATAATGCAAAATTCCATTATGATGTCATAATGTAAAAATTCCATTATGATGTCATAATGCAACATTCCATTATGATGTCATAATGCAAAATTCCATTATGATGTCATAATGCAAAATTCCATTATGATGTCATAATGCAAAATTCCATTATGATGTCATAATGTAAAATTCCATTATGATGTCATAATGCAACATTCCATTATGATGTCATAATGCAACATTCCATTAAGATGTCATAATGCAACATTCCATTATGATGTCATAATGCAAC
The DNA here is from genome assembly GCF_035609145.1 of Eleutherodactylus coqui. Lineage (NCBI taxonomy): Eukaryota > Metazoa > Chordata > Amphibia > Anura > Eleutherodactylidae > Eleutherodactylus > Eleutherodactylus coqui. The sequence goes on along the minus strand of NW_027102475.1, from coordinate 1,653,832 downwards.
ATTCCATTATGATGTCATAATGTAACATTCCATTATGATGTCATAATGCAAAATTCCATTATGATGTCATAATGTAAAAATTCGATTATGATGTCATAATGCAACATTCCATTATGATGTCATAATGCAAAATTCCATTATGATGTCATAATGTAAATATTCCATTATGATGTCATAATGCAACATTCCATTATGACATAATGGAATTTTGACATTATGACATCATAATGTAACATTCCATTATGATGTCATAATGCAAAATTCCATTATGATGTCATAAAGTAAAAATTCCATAATGATGTCATAATGTAACATTCTATTATGATGTCATAATGCAAAGTTCCATTATGATGTCATAATGTAAAAATTCCATTATGATGTCATAATGCAAAATTCCATTATGATGTCATAATGCAACATTCCATTATGATGTCATAATGCAAAATTCCATTATGATGTCATAATGTAACATTCCATTATGATGTCATAATGCAAAATTCCATTATGATGTCATAATGCAACATTCCATTATGATGTCATAATGTAAAAATTCCATTATGATGTCATAATGCAACATTCCATTATGATGTCATAATGCAACATTCCATTATGATGTCATAATGCAACATTCCATTGTGATGTCATAATGCCAAATTCCATTATGATGTCATAATGCAACATTCCATAATGATGTCATAATGCAAAATTCCATTATGATGTCATAATGTAAAAATTCCATTATGATGTCATAATGCAACATTCCATTATGATGTCATAATGCAACATTCCATTATGATGTCATAATGCCAAATTCCATTATGATGTCATAATGCAACATTCCATAATGATGTCATAATGCAAAATTCCATTATGATGTCATAATGTAAAAATTCCATATGATGTCATAATGCAACATTCCATTATGATGTCATAATGCAAAATTCCATTATGATGTCATAATGCAACATTCCATTATGATGTCATAAAGTAAAAATTCCATTATGATGTCATAATGTAAAAATTCTATTATGATGTCATAATGCAAAATTCCATTATGATGTCATAATGCAACATTCCATTATGATGTCATAATGCAAAATTCCATTATGATGTCATAATGCAACATTCCATTATGATGTCATAATGCAAAATTCCATAATGATGTCATAATGCAAAATTCCATTATGATGTCATAATGTAAAAATTCCATTATGATGTCATAATGCAACATTCCATTATGATGTCATAATGTAAAAATTCCATTATGATGTCATAATGCAACATTCCATTATGATCTCATAATGCAAAATTCCATTATGATGTCATAATGCAAAATTCCATTATGATGTCATAATGCAACATTCCATTATGATGTCATAATGCAAAATTCCATTATGATGTCATAATGTAAAAATTCCATTATGATGTCATAATGCAACATTCCATTATGACATAATGGAATTTTTACATTATGACATCATAATGTAACATTCCATTATGATGTCATAATGCAAAATTCCATTATGATGTCATAAAGTAAAATTCCATTATAATGTCATAATGTAAAAATTCTATTATGATGTCATAATGCAAAATTCCATTATGATGTCATAATGCAACATTCCATTATGATGTCATAATGCAAAATTCCATTATGATGTCATAATGCAACATTCCATAATGATGTCATAATGCAAAATTCCATTATGATGTCATAATGTAAAAATTCCATTATGATGTCATAATGCAACATTCCATTATGATGTCATAATGCAACATTCCATTATGATGTCATAATGCCAAATTCCATTATGATGTCATAATGCAACATTCCATTATGATGTCATAATGCAAAATTCCATTATGATGTCATAATGTAAAAATTCCATTATGATGTCATAATGCAACATTCCATTATGATGTCATAATGCAAAATTCCATTATGATGTCATAATGCAACATTCCATTATGATGTCATAAAGTAAAAATTCCATTATGATGTCATAATGTAAAAATTCTATTATGATGTCATAATGCAAAATTCCATTATGATGTCATAATGCAACATTCCATTATGATGTCATAATGCAAAATTCCATTATGATGTCATAATGCAACATTCCATTATGATGTCATAATGCAAAATTCCATTATGATGTCATAATGTAAAATTCCATTATGATGTCATAATGCAACATTCCATTATGATGTCATAATGCAACATTCCATTAAGATGTCATAATGCAACATTCCATTATGATGTCATAATGCAACATTCCATTATGATGTCATAATGTAACATTCCATTATGATGTCATAATGCAAAATTCCATTATGATGTCATAGTGTAAAAATTCGATTATGATGTCATAATGCAACATTCCATTATGATGTCATAATGCAAAATTCGATTATGATGTCATAATGTAAATATTCCATTATGATGTCATAATGCAACATTCCATTATGACATAATGGAATTTTGAAATTATGACATCATAATGTAACATTCCATTATGATGTCATAATGCAAAATTCCATTATGATGTCATAAAGTAAAAATTCCATAATGATGTCATAATGTAACATTCTATTATGATGTCATAATGCAAAGTTCCATTATGATGTCATAATGTAAAAATTCCATTATGATGTCATAATGCAAAATTCCATTATGATGTCATAATGCAACATTCCATTATGATGTCATAATGCAAAATTCCATTATGATGTCATAATGTAACATTCCATTATGATGTCATAATGCAAAATTCCATTATGATGTCATAATGCAACATTCCATTATGATGTCATAATGTAAAAATTCCATTATGATGTCATAATGCAACATTCCATTATGATGTCATAATGCAACATTCCATTATGATGTCATAATTCAACATTCCATTGTGATGTCATAATGCCAAATTCCATTATGATGTCATAATGCAACATTCCATAATGATGTCATAATGCAAAATTCCATTATGATGTCATAATGTAAAAATTCCATTATGATGTCATAATGCAACATTCCATTATGATGTCATAATGCAACATTCCATTATGATGTCATAATGCCAAATTCCATTATGATGTCATAATGCAACATTCCATTATGATGTCATAATGCAAAATTCCATTATGATGTCATAATGTAAAAATTCCATTATGATGTCATAATGCAACATTCCATTATGATGTCATAATGCAAAATTCCATTATGATGTCATAATGCAACATTCCATTATGATGTCATAAAGTAAAAATTCCATTATGATGTCATAATGTAAAAATTCTATTATGATGTCATAATGCAAAATTCCATTATGATGTCATAATGCAACATTCCATTATGATGTCATAATGCAAAATTCCATTATGATGTCATAATGCAACATTCCATTATGATGTCATAATGCAAAATTCCATAATGATGTCATAATGCAAAATTCCATTATGATGTCATAATGTAAAAATTCCATTATGATGTCATAATGCAACATTCCATTATGATGTCATAATGTAAAAATTCCATTATGATGTCATAATGCAACATTCCATTATGATCTCATAATGCTAAATTCCATTATGATGTCATAATGCAAAATTCCATTATGATGTCATAATGCAACATTCCATTATGATGTCATAATGCAAAATTCCATTATGATGTCATAATGTAAAAATTCCATTATGATGTCATAATGCAACATTCCATTATGACATAATGGAATTTTTACATTATGACATCATAATGTAACATTCCATTATGATGTCATAATGCAAAATTCCATTATGATGTCATAAAGTAAAATTCCATTATAATGTCATAATGTAAAAATTCTATTATGATGTCCTAATGCAAAATTCCATTATGATGTCATAATGCAACATTCCATTATGATGTCATAATGCAAAATTCCATTATGATGTCATAATGCAACATTCCATAATGATGTCATAATGCAAAATTCCATTATGATGTCATAATGTAAAAATTCCATTATGATGTCATAATGCAACATTCCATTATGATGTCATAATGCAACATTCCATTATGATGTCATAATGCCAAATTCCATTATGATGTCATAATGCAACATTCCATTATGATGTCATAATGCAAAATTCCATTATGATGTCATAATGTAAAAATTCCATTATGATGTCATAATGCAACATTCCATTATGATGTCATAATGCAAAATTCCATTATGATGTCATAATGCAACATTCCATTATGATGTCATAAAGTAAAAATTCCATTATGATGTCATAATGTAAAAATTCTATTATGATGTCATAATGCAAAATTCCATTATGATGTCATAATGCAACATTCCATTATGATGTCATAATGCAACATTCCATTATGATGTCATAATGCAAAATTCCATTATGATGTCATAATGCAACATTCCATTATGATGTCATAATGCAAAATTCCATTATGATGTCATAATGCAAAATTCCATTATGATGTCATAATGTAAAAATTCCATTATGATGTCATAATGCAACATTCCATTATGATGTCATAATGCAAAATTCCATTATGATGTCATAATGCAAAATTCCATTATGATGTCATAATGCAAAATTCCATTATGATGTCATAATGTAAAATTCCATTATGATGTCATAATGCAACATTCCATTATGATGTCATAATGCAACATTCCATTAAGATGTCATAATGCAACATTCCATTATGATGTCATAATGCAACATTCCATTATGATGTCATAATGTAACATTCCATTATGATGTCATAATGCAAAATTCCATTATGATGTCATAATGTAAAAATTCGATTATGATGTCATAATGCAACATTCCATTATGATGTCATAATGCAAAATTCCATTATGATGTCATAATGTAAATATTCCATTATGATGTCATAATGCAACATTCCATTATGACATAATGGAATTTTTACATTATGACATCATAATGTAACATTCCATTATGATGTCATAATGCAAAATTCCATTATGATGTCATAAAGTAAAAATTCCATAATGATGTCATAATGTAACATTCTATTATGATGTCATAATGCAAAGTTCCATTATGATGTCATAATGTAAAAATTCCATTATGATGTCATAATGCAAAATTCCATTATGATGTCATAATGCAACATTCCATTATGATGTCATAATGCAAAATTCCATTATGATGTCATAATGTAACATTCCATTATGATGTCATAATGCAAAATTCCATTATGATGTCATAATGCAACATTCCATTATGATGTCATAATGTAAAAATTCCATTATGATGTCATAATGCAACATTCCATTATGATGTCATAATGCAACATTCCATTATGATGTCATAATGCAACATTCCATTGTGATGTCATAATGCCAAATTCCATTATGATGTCATAATGCAACATTCCATAATGATGTCATAATGCAAAATTCCATTATGATGTCATAATGTAAAAATTCCATTATGATGTCATAATGCAACATTCCATTATGATGTCATAATGCAACATTCCATTATGATGTCATAATGCCAAATTCCATTATGATGTCATAATGCAACATTCCATTATGATGTCATAATGCAAAATTCCATTATGATGTCATAATGTAAAAATTCCATTATGATGTCATAATGCAACATTCCATTATGATGTCATAATGCAAAATTCCATTATGATGTCATAATGCAACATTCCATTATGATGTCATAAAGTAAAAATTCCATTATGATGTCATAATGTAAAAATTCTATTATGATGTCATAATGCAAAATTCCATTATGATGTCATAATGCAACATTCCATTATGATGTCATAATGCAAAATTCCATTATGATGTCATAATGCAACATTCCATTATGATGTCATAATGCAAAATTCCATAATGATGTCATAATGCAAAATTCCATTATGATGTCATAATGTAAAAATTCCATTATGATGTCATAATGCAACATTCCATTATGATGTCATAATGTAAAAATTCCATTATGATGTCATAATGCAACATTCCATTATGATCTCATAATGCAAAATTCCATTATGATGTCATAATGCAAAATTCCATTATGATGTCATAATGCAAAATTCCATTATGATGTCATAATGTAAAAATTCCATTATGATGTCATAATGCAACATTCCATTATGACATAATGGAATTTTTACATTATGACATCATAATGTAACATTCCATTATGATGTCATAATGCAAAATTCCATTATGATGTCATAAAGTAAAATTCCATTATAATGTCATAATGTAAAAATTCTATTATGATGTCATAATGCAAAATTCCATTATGATGTCATAATGCAACATTCCATTATGATGTCATAATGCAAAATTCCATTATGATGTCATAATGCAACATTCCATAATGATGTCATAATGCAAAATTCCATTATGATGTCATAATGTAAAAATTCCATTATGATGTCATAATGCAACATTCCATTATGATGTCATAATGCAACATTCCATTATGATGTCATAATGCCAAATTCCATTATGATGTCATAATGCAACATTCCATTATGATGTCATAATGCAAAATTCCATTATGATGTCATAATGTAAAAATTCCATTATGATGTCATAATGCAACATTCCATTATGATGTCATAATGCAAAATTCCATTATGATGTCATAATGCAACATTCCATTATGATGTCATAAAGTAAAAATTCCATTATGATGTCATAATGTAAAAATTCTATTATGATGTCATAATGCAAAATTCCATTATGATGTCATAATGCAACATTCCATTATGATGTCATAATGCAAAATTCCATTATGATGTCATAATGCAACATTCCATTATGATGTCATAATGCAAAATTCCATTATGATGTCATAATGCAAAATTCCATTATGATGTCATAATGTAAAAATTCCATTATGATGTCATAATGCAACATTCCATTATGATGTCATAATGTAAAAATTCCATTATGATGTCATAATGCAACATTCCATTATGATCTCATAATGCAAAATTCCATTATGATGTCATAATGCCAAATTCCATTATGATGTCATAATGTAAAAATTCGATTATGATGTCATAATGCAACATTCCATTATGATGTCATAATGCAAAATTCCATTATGATGTCATAATGTAAATATTCCATTATGATGTCATAATGCAACATTCCATTATGACATAATGGAATTTTGACATTATGACATCATAATGTAACATTCCATTATGATGTCATAATGCAAAATTCCATTATGATGTCATAAAGTAAAAATTCCATAATGATGTCATAATGTAACATTCTATTATGATGTCATAATGCAAAGTTCCATTATGATGTCATAATGTAAAAATTCCATTATGATGTCATAATGCAAAATTCCATTATGATGTCATAATGCAACATTCCATTATGATGTCATAATGCAAAATTCCATTATGATGTCATAATGTAACATTCCATTATGATGTCATAATGCAAAATTCCATTATGATGTCATAATGCAACATTCCATTATGATGTCATAATGTAAAAATTCCATTATGATGTCATAATGCAACATTCCATTATGATGTCATAATGCAACATTCCATTATGATGTCATAATGCAACATTCCATTGTGATGTCATAATGCCAAATTCCATTATGATGTCATAATGCAACATTCCATAATGATGTCATAATGCAAAATTCCATTATGATGTCATAATGTAAAAATTCCATTATGATGTCATAATGCAACATTCCATTATGATGTCATAATGCAACATTCCATTATGATGTCATAATGCCAAATTCCATTATGATGTCATAATGCAACATTCCATAATGATGTCATAATGCAAAATTCCATTATGATGTCATAATGTAAAAATTCCATTATGATGTCATAATGCAACATTCCATTATGATGTCATAATGCAAAATTCCATTATGATGTCATAATGCAACATTCCATTATGATGTCATAAAGTAAAAATTCCATTATGATGTCATAATGTAAAAATTCTATTATGATGTCATAATGCAAAATTCCATTATGATGTCATAATGCAACATTCCATTATGATGTCATAATGCAAAATTCCATTATGATGTCATAATGCAACATTCCATTATGATGTCATAATGCAAAATTCCATAATGATGTCATAATGCAAAATTCCATTATGATGTCATAATGTAAAAATTCCATTATGATGTCATAATGCAACATTCCATTATGATGTCATAATGTAAAAATTCCATTATGATGTCATAATGCAACATTCCATTATGATCTCATAATGCAAAATTCCATTATGATGTCATAATGCAAAATTCCATTATGATGTCATAATGCAACATTCCATTATGATGTCATAATGCAAAATTCCATTATGATGTCATAATGTAAAAATTCCATTATGATGTCATAATGCAACATTCCATTATGACATAATGGAATTTTTACATTATGACATCATAATGTAACATTCCATTATGATGTCATAATGCAAAATTCCATTATGATGTCATAAAGTAAAATTCCATTATAATGTCATAATGTAAAAATTCTATTATGATGTCATAATGCAAAATTCCATTATGATGTCATAATGCAACATTCCATTATGATGTCATAATGCAAAATTCCATTATGATGTCATAATGCAACATTCCATAATGATGTCATAATGCAAAATTCCATTATGATGTCATAATGTAAAAATTCCATTATGATGTCATAATGCAACATTCCATTATGATGTCATAATGCAACATTCCATTATGATGTCATAATGCCAAATTCCATTATGATGTCATAATGCAACATTCCATTATGATGTCATAATGCAAAATTCCATTATGATGTCATAATGTAAAAATTCCATTATGATGTCATAATGCAACATTCCATTATGATGTCATAATGCAAAATTCCATTATGATGTCATAATGCAACATTCCATTATGATGTCATAAAGTAAAAATTCCATTATGATGTCATAATGTAAAAATTCTATTATGATGTCATAATGCAAAATTCCATTATGATGTCATAATGCAACATTCCATTATGATGTCATAATGCAAAATTCCATTATGATGTCATAATGCAACATTCCATTATGATGTCATAATGCAAAATTCCATTATGATGTCATAATGTAAAATTCCATTATGATGTCATAATGCAACATTCCATTATGATGTCATAATGCAACATTCCATTAAGATGTCATAATGCAACATTCCATTATGATGTCATAATGCAACATTCCATTATGATGTCATAATGTAACATTCCATTATGATGTCATAATGCAAAATTCCATTATGATGTCATAATGTAAAAATTCGATTATGATGTCATAATGCAACATTCCATTATGATGTCATAATGCAAAATTCGATTATGATGTCATAATGTAAATATTCCATTATGATGTCATAATGCAACATTCCATTATGACATAATGGAATTTTGAAATTATGACATCATAATGTAACATTCCATTATGATGTCATAATGCAAAATTCCATTATGATGTCATAAAGTAAAAATTCCATAATGATGTCATAATGTAACATTCTATTATGATGTCATAATGCAAAGTTCCATTATGATGTCATAATGTAAAAATTCCATTATGATGTCATAATGCAAAATTCCATTATGATGTCATAATGCAACATTCCATTATGATGTCATAATGCAAAATTCCATTATGATGTCATAATGTAACATTCCATTATGATGTCATAATGCAAAATTCCATTATGATGTCATAATGCAACATTCCATTATGATGTCATAATGTAAAAATTCCATTATGATGTCATAATGCAACATTCCATTATGATGTCATAATGCAACATTCCATTATGATGTCATAATTCAACATTCCATTGTGATGTCATAATGCCAAATTCCATTATGATGTCATAATGCAACATTCCATAATGATGTCATAATGCAAAATTCCATTATGATGTCATAATGTAAAAATTCCATTATGATGTCATAATGCAACATTCCATTATGATGTCATAATGCCAAATTCCATTATGATGTCATAATGCAACATTCCATTATGATGTCATAATGCAAAATTCCATTATGATGTCATAATGTAAAAATTCCATTATGATGTCATAATGCAACATTCCATTATGATGTCATAATGCAAAATTCCATTATGATGTCATAATGCAACATTCCATTATGATGTCATAAAGTAAAAATTCCATTATGATGTCATAATGTAAAAATTCTATTATGATGTCATAATGCAAAATTCCATTATGATGTCATAATGCAACATTCCATTATGATGTCATAATGCAAAATTCCATTATGATGTCATAATGCAACATTCCATTATGATGTCATAATGCAAAATTCCATAATGATGTCATAATGCAAAATTCCATTATGATGTCATAATGTAAAAATTCCATTATGATGTCATAATGCAACATTCCATTATGATGTCATAATGTAAAAATTCCATTATGATGTCATAATGCAACATTCCATTATGATCTCATAATGCTAAATTCCATTATGATGTCATAATGCAAAATTCCATTATGATGTCATAATGCAACATTCCATTATGATGTCATAATGCAAAATTCCATTATGATGTCATAATGTAAAAATTCCATTATGATGTCATAATGCAACATTCCATTATGACATAATGGAATTTTTACATTATGACATCATAATGTAACATTCCATTATGATGTCATAATGCAAAATTCCATTATGATGTCATAAAGTAAAATTCCATTATAATGTCATAATGTAAAAATTCTATTATGATGTCATAATGCAAAATTCCATTATGATGTCATAATGCAACATTCCATTATGATGTCATAATGCAAAATTCCATTATGATGTCATAATGCAACATTCCATAATGATGTCATAATGCAAAATTCCATTATGATGTCATAATGTAAAAATTCCATTATGATGTCATAATGCAACATTCCATTATGATGTCATAATGCAACATTCCATTATGATGTCATAATGCCAAATTCCATTATGATGTCATAATGCAACATTCCATTATGATGTCATAATGCAAAATTCCATTATGATGTCATAATGTAAAAATTCCATTATGATGTCATAATGCAACATTCCATTATGATGTCATAATGCAAAATTCCATTATGATGTCATAATGCAACATTCCATTATGATGTCATAAAGTAAAAATTCCATTATGATGTCATAATGTAAAAATTCTATTATGATGTCATAATGCAAAATTCCATTATGATGTCATAATGCAACATTCCATTATGATGTCATAATGCAACATTCCATTATGATGTCATAATGCAAAATTCCATTATGATGTCATAATGCAACATTCCATTATGATGTCATAATGCAAAATTCCATTATGATGTCATAATGCAAAATTCCATTATGATGTCATAATGTAAAAATTCCATTATGATGTCATAATGCAACATTCCATTATGATGTCATAATGCAAAATTCCATTATGATGTCATAATGCAAAATTCCATTATGATGTCATAATGCAAAATTCCATTATGATGTCATAATGTAAAATTCCATTATGATGTCATAATGCAACATTCCATTATGATGTCATAATGCAACATTCCATTAAGATGTCATAATGCAACATTCCATTATGATGTCATAATGCAACATTCCATTATGATGTCATAATGTAACATTCCATTATGATGTCATAATGCAAAATTCCATTATGATGTCATAATGTAAAAATTCGATTATGATGTCATAATGCAACATTCCATTATGATGTCATAATGCAAAATTCCATTATGATGTCATAATGTAAATATTCCATTATGATGTCATAATGCAACATTCCATTATGACATAATGGAATTTTTACATTATGACATCATAATGTAACATTCCATTATGATGTCATAATGCAAAATTCCATTATGATGTCATAAAGTAAAAATTCCATAATGATGTCATAATGTAACATTCTATTATGATGTCATAATGCAAAGTTCCATTATGATGTCATAATGTAAAAATTCCATTATGATGTCATAATGCAAAATTCCATTATGATGTCATAATGCAACATTCCATTATGATGTCATAATGCAAAATTCCATTATGATGTCATAATGTAACATTCCATTATGATGTCATAATGCAACATTCCATTATGATGTCATAATGCAACATTCCATTATGATGTCATAATGCCAAATTCCATTATGATGTCATAATGCAACATTCCATTATGATGTCATAATGCAAAATTCCATTATGATGTCATAATGTAAAAATTCCATTATGATGTCATAATGCAACATTCCATTATGACGTCATAATGCAAAATTCCATTATGATGTCATAATGCAACATTCCATTATGATGTCATAAAGTAAAAATTCCATTATGATGTCATAATGTAAAAATTCTATTATGATGTCATAATGCAAAATTCCATTATGATGTCATAATGCAACATTCCATTATGATGTCATAATGCAAAATTCCATTATGTCATAATGCAACATTCCATTATGATGTCATAATGCAAAATTCCATAATGATGTCATAATGCAAAATTCCATTATGATGTCATAATGTAAAAATTCCATTATGATGTCATAATGCAACATTCCATTATGATGTCATAATGTAAAAATTCCATTATGATGTCATAATGCAACATTCCATTATGATCTCATAATGCAAAATTCCATTATGATGTCATAATGCAAAATTCCATTATGATGTCATAATGCAACATTCCATTATGATGTCATAATGCAAAATTCCATTATGATGTCATAATGTAAAAATTCCATTATGATGTCATAATGCAACATTCCATTATGACATAATGGAATTTTTACATTATGACATCATAATGTAACATTCCATTATGATGTCATAATGCAAAATTCCATTATGATGTCATAAAGTAAAATTCCATTATAATGTCATAATGTAAAAATTCTATTATGATGTCATAATGCAAAATTCCATTATGATGTCATAATGCAACATTCCATTATGATGTCATAATGCAAAATTCCATTATGATGTCATAATGCAACATTCCATAATGATGTCATAATGCAAAATTCCATTATGATGTCATAATGTAAAAATTCCATTATGATGTCATAATGCAACATTCCATTATGATGTCATAATGCAACATTCCATTATGATGTCATAATGCCAAATTCCATTATGATGTCATAATGCAACATTCCATTATGATGTCATAATGCAAAATTCCATTATGATGTCATAATGTAAAAATTCCATTATGATGTCATAATGCAACATTCCATTATGATGTCATAATGCAAAATTCCATTATGATGTCATAATGCAACATTCCATTATGATGTCATAAAGTAAAAATTCCATTATGATGTCATAATGTAAAAATTCTATTATGATGTCATAATGCAAAATTCCATTATGATGTCATAATGCAACATTCCATTATGATGTCATAATGCAAAATTCCATTATGATGTCATAATGCAACATTCCATTATGATGTCATAATGCAAAATTCCATTATGATGTCATAATGCAAAATTCCATTATGATGTCATAATGTAAAAATTCCATTATGATGTCATAATGCAACATTCCATTATGATGTCATAATGTAAAAATTCCATTATGATGTCATAATGCAACATTCCATTATGATCTCATAATGCAAAATTCCATTATGATGTCATAATGCCAAATTCCATTATGATGTCATAATGCAACATTCCATTATGATGTCATAATGCAAAATTCCATTATGATGTCATAATGTAAAAATTCCATTATGATGTCATAATGCAACATTCCATTATGACATAATGGAATTTTTACATTATGACATCATAATGTAACATTCCATTATGATGTCATAATGCAAAATTCCATTATGATGTCATAAAGTAAAAATTCCATTATAATGTCATAATGTAAAAATTCTATTATGATGTCATAATGCAAAATTCCATTATGATGTCATAATGCAACATTCCATTATGATGTCATAATGCAAAATTCCATTATGATGTCATAATGCAAAATTCCATTATGATGTCATAATGTAAAAATTCCATTATGATGTCATAATGCAAAATTCCATTATGATGTCATAAAGTAAAAATTCCATTATGATGTCATAATGTAAAAATTCCATTATGATGTCATAATGCAACATTCCATTATGATGTCATAATGTAACATTCCATTATGATGTCATAATGCAAAGTTCCATTATGATGTCATAATGTAAAAATTCCATTATGATGTCATAATGCCAAATTCCATTATGATGTAATAATGCAACATTCCTTTATGATGTCATAATGCAAAATTCCATTATGATGTCATAATGCAAAATTCCATTATGATGTCATAATGCAACATTCCATTATGATGCCATAATGTAAAAATTCCATTATGATGTTATAATGCAACATTCCATTATGATGTCATAATGCAACATTCCATTATGATGTCATAATGCAAAGTTCCATTATGATGTCATAATGTAAAAATTCCATTATGATGTCATAATGCCAAATTCCATTATGATGTCATAATGCAACATTCCATTATGATGTCATAATGCAACATTCCATTATGATGTCATAATGCAACATTCCATTATGATGTCATAATGCAAAATTCCATTATGATGTCATAATGTAAAAATTCCATTATGATGTCATAATGCAACATTCCATTATGATGTCATAATGCAACATTCCATTATGATGTCATAATGCAACATTCCATTATGATGTCATAATGTAACATTCCATTATGATGTCATAATGCAACATTCCATTATGATGTCATAATGCAAAATTCCATTATGATGTCATAATGCAAAATTCCATTATGATGTCATAATGCAAAATTCCATTATGATGTCATAATGTAAAATTCCATTATGATGTCATAATGCAACATTCCATTATGATGTCATAATGCAACATTCCATTAAGATGTCATAATGCAACATTCCATTATGATGTCATAATGCAACATTCCATTATGATGTCATAATGTAACATTCTATTATGATGTCATAATGCAAAATTCCATTATGATGTCATAATGTAAAAATTCCATTATGATGTCATAATGCAAAATTCCATTATGATGTCATAATGCAACATTCCATTATGATGTCATAATGCAAAATTCCATTATGATGTCATAATGCAACGTTCCATTATGATGTCATAATGCAAAATTCCATTATGATGTCATAATGTAAAAATTCCATTATGATGTCATAATGCAAAATTCCATTATGATGTCATAATACACAATTCCATTATGATGTCATAATGCAAAATTCCATTATGATGTCATAATACACAATTCCATTATGATGTCATAATGTAACATTCCATTATGATGTCATAATGCAAAATTCCATTATGATGTCATAATGTAAAAATTCCATTATGATGTCATAATGCAACATTCCATTATGATGTCATAATGCAACATTCCATTATGATGTCATAATGCAACATTCCATTATGATGTCATAATGCAACATTCCATTATGATGTCATAATGCAACATTCCATTATGATGTCATAATGCAACATTCCATTATGATGTCATAATGCAAAATTCCATTATGATGTCATAATGCAAAATTCCATTATGATGTCATAATGCAAAATTCCATTATGATGTCATAATGTAAAATTCCATTATGATGTCATAATGCAACATTCCATTATGATGTCATAATGCAAAATTCCATTATGATGTCATAATGCAAAATTCCATTATGATGTCATAATGTAAAAATTCCATTATGATGTCATAATGCAAAATTCCATTATGATGTCATAATACACAATTCCATTATGATGTCATAATGCAAAATTCCATTATGATGTCATAATACACAATTCCATTATGATGTCATAATGTAACATTCCATTATGATGTCATAATGCAACATTCCATTATGATGTCATAATGCAACATTCCATTATGATGTCATAATGTAACATTCCATTATGATGTCATAATGCAAAATTCCATTATGATGTCATAATGTAAAAATTCCATTATGATGTCATAATGCAACATTCCATTATGATGTCATAATGCAACATTCCATTATGATGCCATAATGTAACATTCCATTATGATGTCATAATGCAACATTCCATTATGATGTCATAATGCAAAATTCCATTATGATGTCATAATGCAAAATTCCATTATGATGTCATAATGCAAAATTCCATTATGATGTCATAATGTAAAATTCCATTATGATGTCATAATGCAACATTCCATTATGATGTCATAATGCAACATTCCATTAAGATGTCATAATGCAACATTCCATTATGATGTCATAATGCAACATTCCATTATGATGTCATAATGTAACATTCCATTATGATGTCATAATGCAAAATTCCATTATGATGTCATAATGTAAAAATTCCATTATGATGTCATAATGCAACATTCCATTATGATGTCATAATGCAAAATTCCATTATGATGTCATAATGTAAAAATTCCATTATGATGTCATAATGCAAAATTCCATTATGATGTCATAAAGTAAAAATTCCATTATGATGTCATAATGTAACATTCTATTATGATGTCATAATGCAAAGTTCCATTATGATGTCATAATGTAAAAATTCCATTATGATGTCATAATGCAAAATTCCATTATGATGTCATAATGCAACATTCCATTATGATGTCATAATGCAAAATTCCATTATGATGTCATAATGTAACATTCCATTATGATGTCATAATGCAAAATTCCATTATGATGTCATAATGCAACATTCCATTATGATGTCATAATGTAAAAATTCCATTATGATGTCATAATGCAACATTCCATTATGATGTCATAATGCAACATTCCATTATGATGTCATAATGCAACATTCCATTGTGATGTCATAATGCCAAATTCCATTATGATGTCATAATGCAACATTCCATAATGATGTCATAATGCAAAATTCCATTATGATGTCATAATGTAAAAATTCCATTATGATGTCATAATGCAACATTCCATTATGATGTCATAATGCAACATTCCATTATGATGTCATAATGCCAAATTCCATTATGATGTCATAATGCAACATTCCATTATGATGTCATAATGCAAAATTCCATTATGATGTCATAATGTAAAAATTCCATTATGATGTCATAATGCAACATTCCATTATGATGTCATAATGCAAAATTCCATTATGATGTCATAATGCAACATTCCATTATGATGTCATAAAGTAAAAATTCCATTATGATGTCATAATGTAAAAATTCTATTATGATGTCATAATGCAAAATTCCATTATGATGTCATAATGCAACATTCCATTATGATGTCATAATGCAAAATTCCATTATGATGTCATAATGCAACATTCCATTATGATGTCATAATGCAAAATTCCATTATGATGTCATAATGCAAAATTCCATTATGATGTCATAATGTAAAAATTCCATTATGATGTCATAATGCAACATTCCATTATGATGTCATAATGTAAAAATTCCATTATGATGTCATAATGCAACATTCCATTATGATGTCATAATGTAAAAATTCGATTATGATGTCATAATGCAACATTCCATTATGATGTCATAATGCAACATTCCATTATGATCTCATAATGCAAAATTCCATTATGATGTCATAATGCCAAATTCCATTATGATGTCATAATGCAACATTCCATTATGATGTCATAATGCAAAATTCCATTATGATGTCATAATGTAAAAATTCCATTATGATGTCATAATGCAAAATTCCATTATGATGTCATAATGCAACATTCCATTATGATGTCATAATGCAAAATTCCATTATGATGTCATAATGCAAAATTCCATTATGATGTCATAATGTAAAAATTCCATTATGATGTCATAATGCAACATTCCATTATGATGTCATAATGCAAAATTCCATTATGATGTCATAATGCAAAATTCCATTATGATGTCATAATGCAAAATTCCATTATGATGTCATAATGTAAAATTCCATTATGATGTCATAATGCAACATTCCATTATGATGTCATAATGCAACATTCCATTAAGATGTCATAATGCAACATTCCATTATGATGTCATAATGCAACATTCCATTATGATGTCATAATGCAACATTCCATTATGATGTCATAATGCAAAATTCCATTATGATGTCATAATGCAAAATTCCATTATGATGTCATAATGTAAAAATTCGATTATGATGTCATAATGCAACATTCCATTATGATGTCATAATGCAAAATTCCATTATGATGTCATAATGTAAAAATTCCATTATGATGTCATAATGCAACATTCCATTATGACATAATGGAATTTTTACATTATGACATCATAATGTAACATTCCATTATGATGTGATAATGCAAAATTCCATTATGATGTCATAATGTAAAAATTCCATTATGATGTCATAATGCAACATTCCATTATGATGTCATAATGCAACATTCCATTATGATGTCATAATGCCAAATTCCATTATGATGTCATAATGCAACATTCCATTATGATGTCATAATGCAAAATTCCATTATGATGTCATAATGTAAAAATTCCATTATGATGTCATAATGCAACATTCCATTATGATGTCATAATGCAAAATTCCATTATGATGTCATAATGCAACATTCCATTATGATGTCATAAAGTAAAAATTCCATTATGATGTCATAATGTAAAAATTCTATTATGATGTCATAATGCAAAATTCCATTATGATGTCATAATGCAACATTCCATTATGATGTCATAATGCAAAATTCTATTATGATGTCATAATGCAACATTCCATTATGATGTCATAATGCAAAATTCCATTATGATGTCATAATGCAAAATTCCATTATGATGTCATAATGTAAAAATTCCATTATGATGTCATAATGCAACATTCCATTATGATGTCATAATGTAAAAATTCCATTATGATGTCATAATGCAACATTCCATTATGATCTCATAATGCAAAATTCCATTATGATGTCATAATGCCAAATTCGATTATGATGTCATAATGCAACATTCCATTATGATGTCATAATGTAAAAATTCCATTATGATGTCATAATGCAACATTCCATTATGACATAATGGAATTTTTACATTATGACATCATAATGTAACATTCCATTATGATGTCATAATGCAAAATTCCATTATGATGTCATAAAGTAAAAATTCCATTATAATGTCATAATGTAAAAATTCTATTATGATGTCATAATGCAAAATTCCATTATGATGTCATAATGCAACATTCCATTATGATGTCATAATGCAAAATTCCATTATGATGTCATAATGCAACATTCCATAATGATGTCATAATGCAAAATTCCATTATGATGTCATAATGTAAAAATTCCATTATGATGTCATAATGCAACATTCCATTATGATGTCATAATGCAACATTCCATTATGATGTCATAATGCCAAATTCCATTATGATGTCATAATGCAACATTCCATTATGATGTCATAATGCAACATTCCATTATGATGTCATAATGCAAAATTCCATTATGATGTCATAATGTAAAAATTCCATAATGATGTCATAATGCAACATTCCATTATGATGTCATAATGCAAAATTCCATTATGATGTCATAATGCAACATTCCATTATGATGTCATAAAGTAAAAATTCCATTATGATGTCATAATGTAAAAATTCTATTATGATGTCATAATGCAAAATTCCATTATGATGTCATAATGCAACATTCCATTATGATGTCATAATGCAAAATTCCATTATGATGTCATAATGCAACATTCCATTATGATGTCATAATGCAAAATTCCATTATGATGTCATAATGCAAAATTCCATTATGATGTCATAATGTAAAAATTCCATTATGATGTCATAATGCAACATTCCATTATGATGTCATAATGTAAAAATTCCATTATGATGTCATAATGCAACATTCCATTATGATCTCATAATGCAAAATTCCATTATGATGTCATAATGCCAAATTCCATTATGATGTCATAATGCAACATTCCATTATGATGTCATAATGCAAAATTCCATTATGATGTCATAATGTAAAAATTCCATTATGATGTCATAATGCAACATTCCATTATGACATAATGGAATTTTTACATTATGACATCATAATGTAACATTCCATTATGATGTCATAATGCAAAATTCCATTATGATGTCATAAAGTAAAAATTCCATTATAATGTCATAATGTAAAAATTCTATTATGATGTCATAATGCAAAATTCCATTATGATGTCATAATGTAAAATTCCATTATGATGTCATAATGCAACATTCCATTATGATGTCATAATGCAACATTCCATTAAGATGTCATAATGCAACATTCCATTATGATGTCATAATGCAACATTCCATTATGATGTCATAATGTAACATTCCATTATGATGTCATAATGCAAAATTCCATTATGATGTCATAATGTAAAAATTCCATTATGATGTCATAATGCAACATTCCATTATGATGTCATAATGCAAAATTCCATTATGATGTCATAATGTAAATATTCCATTATGATGTCATAATGCAACATTCCATTATGACATAATGGAATTTTTACATTATGACATCATAATGTAACATTCCATTATGATGTCATAATGCAAAATTCCATTATGATGTCATAAAGTAAAAATTCCATAATGATGCCATAATGTAACATTCTATTATGATGTCATAATGCAAAGTTCCATTATGATGTCATAATGTAAAAATTCCATTATGATGTCATAATGCAAAATTCCATTATGATGTCATAATGCAACATTCCATTATGATGTCATAATGCAAAATTCCATTATGATGTCATAATGTAACATTCCATTATGATGTCATAATGCAAAATTCCATTATGATGTCATAATGCAACATTCCATTATGTCATAATGTAAAAATTCCATTATGATGTCATAATGCAACATTCCATTATGATGTCATAATGCAACATTCCATTATGATGTCATAATGCAACATTCCATTATGATGTCATAATGCAACATTCCATTGTGATGTCATAATGCCAAATTCCATTATGATGTCATAATGCAACATTCCATAATGATGTCATAATGCAAAATTCCATTATGATGTCATAATGTAAAAATTCCATTATGATGTCATAATGCAACATTCCATTATGATGTCATAATGCAACATTCCATTATGATGTCATAATGCCAAATTCCATTATGATGTCATAATGCAACATTCCATTATGATGTCATAATGCAAAATTCCATTATGATGTCATAATGTAAAAATTCCATTATGATGTCATAATCCAACATTCCATTATGATGTCATAATGCAAAATTCCATTATGATGTCATAATGCAACATTCCATTATGATGTCATAAAGTAAAAATTCCATTATGATGTCATAATGTAAAAATTCTATTATGATGTCATAATGCAAAATTCCATTATGATGTCATAATGCAACATTCCATTATGATGTCATAATGCAAAATTCCATTATGATGTCATAATGCAACATTCCATTATGATGTCATAATGCAAAATTCCATTATGATGTCATAATGCAAAATTCCATTATGATGTCATAATGTAAAAATTCCATTATGATGTCATAATGCAACATTCCATTATGATGTCATAATGTAAAAATTCCATTATGATGTCATAATGCAACATTCCATTATGATCTCATAATGCAAAATTCCATTATGATGTCATAATGCAAAATTCCATTATGATGTCATAATGCAACATTCCATTATGATGTCATAATGCAAAATTCCATTATGATGTCATAATGTAAAAATTCCATTATGATGTCATAATGCAACATTCCATTATGACATAATGGAATTTTTACATTATGACATCATAATGTAACATTCCATTATGATGTCATAATGCAAAATTCCATTATGATGTCATAAAGTAAAATTCCATTATAATGTCATAATGTAAAAATTCTATTATGATGTCATAATGCAAAATTCCATTATGATGTCATAATGCAACATTCCATTATGATGTCATAATGCAAAATTACATTATGATGTCATAATGCAACATTCCATAATGATGTCATAATGCAAAATTCCATTATGATGTCATAATGTAAAAATTCCATTATGATGTCATAATGCAACATTCCATTATGATGTCATAATGCAACATTCCATTATGATGTCATAATGCCAAATTCCATTATGATGTCATAATGCAACATTCCATTATGATGTCATAATGCAAAATTCCATTATGATGTCATAATGTAAAAATTCCATTATGATGTCATAATGCAACATTCCATTATGATGTCATAAAGTAAAAATTCCATTATGATGTCATAATGTAAAAATTCTATTATGATGTCATAATGCAAAATTCCATTATGATGTCATAATGCAACATTCCATTATGATGTCATAATGCAAAATTCCATTATGATGTCATAATGCAACATTCCATTATGATGTCATAATGCAAAATTCCATTATGATGTCATAATGCAAAATTCCATTATGATGTCATAATGTAAAAATTCCATTATGATGTCATAATGCAACATTCCATTATGATGTCATAATGTAAAAATTCCATTATGATGTCATAATGCAACATTCCATTATGATCTCATAATGCAAAATTCCATTATGATGTCATAATGCCAAATTCCATTATGATGTCATAATGCAACATTCCATTATGATGTCATAATGCAAAATTCCATTATGATGTCATAATGTAAAAATTCCATTATGATGTCATAATGCAACATTCCATTATGACATAATGGAATTTTTACATTATGACATCATAATGTAACATTCCATTATGATGTCATAATGCAAAATTCCATTATGATGTCATAAAGTAAAAATTCCATTATAATGTCATAATGTAAAAATTCTATTATGATGTCATAATGCAAAATTCCATTATGATGTCATAATGCAACATTCCATTATGTCATAATGCAAAATTCCATTATGTCATAATGCAACATTCCATTATGATGTCATAATGCAAAATTCCATTATGATGTCATAATGCAAAATTCCATTATGATGTCATAATGTAAAAATTCCATTATGATGTCATAATGCAAAATTCCATTATGATGTCATAAAGTAAAAATTCCATTATGATGTCATAATGTAAAAATTCCATTATGATGTCATAATGCAACATTCCATTATGATGTCATAATGTAACATTCCATTATGATGTCATAATGCAAAGTTCCATTATGATGTCATAATGTAAAAATTCCATTATGATGTCATAATGCCAAATTCCATTATGATGTAATAATGCAACATTCCTTTATGATGTCATAATGCAAAATTCCATTATGATGTCATAATGCAAAATTCCATTATGATGTCATAATGCAACATTCCATTATGATGTCATAATGTAAAAATTCCATTATGATGTTATAATGCAACATTCCATTATGATGTCATAATGCAACATTCCATTATGATGTCATAATGCAAAGTTCCATTATGATGTCATAATGTAAAAATTCCATTATGATGTCATAATGCCAAATTCCATTATGATGTCATAATGCAACATTCCATTATGATGTCATAATGCAACATTCCATTATGATGTCATAATGCAACATTCCATTATGATGTCATAATGCAAAATTCCATTATGATGTCATAATGTAAAAATTCCATTATGATGTCATAATGCAACATTCCATTATGATGTCATAATGCAACATTCCATTATGATGTCATAATGCAACATTCCATTATGATGTCATAATGTAACATTCCATTATGATGTCATAATGCAACATTCCATTATGATGTCATAATGCAAAATTCCATTATGATGTCATAATGCAAAATTCCATTATGATGTCATAATGCAAAATTCCATTATGATGTCATAATGTAAAATTCCATTATGATGTCATAATGCAACATTCCATTATGATGTCATAATGCAACATTCCATTAAGATGTCATAATGCAACATTCCATTATGATGTCATAATGCAACATTCCATTATGATGTCATAATGCAAAATTCCATTATGATGTCATAATGCAAAATTCCATTATGATGTCATAATGTAAAATTCCATTATGATGTCATAATGCAACATTCCATTATGATGTCATAATGCAACATTCCATTAAGATGTCATAATGCAACATTCCATTATGATGTCATAATGCAACATTCCATTATGATGTCATAATGTAACATTCCATTATGATGTCATAATGCAAAATTCCATTATGATGTCATAATGTAAAAATTCCATTATGATGTCATAATGCTAAATTCCATTATGATGTCATAATGCAACATTCCATTATGATGTCATAATGCAAAATTCCATTATGATGTCATAATGCAACGTTCCATTATGATGTCATAATGCAAAATTCCATTATGATGTCATAATGTAAAAATTCCATTATGATGTCATAATGCAAAATTCCATTATGATGTCATAATACACAATTCCATTATGATGTCATAATGCAAAATTCCATTATGATGTCATAATACACAATTCCATTATGATGTCATAATGTAACATTCCATTATGATGTCATAATGCAACATTCCATTATGATGTCATAATGCAACATTCAATTATGATGTCATAATGCAAAATTCCATTATGATGTCATAATGTAAAAATTCCATTATGATGTCATAATGCAACATTCCATTATGATGTCATAATGCAACATTCCATTATGATGTCATAATGCAACATTCCATTATGATGTCATAATGCAACATTCCATTATGATGTCATAATGCAAAATTCCATTATGATGTCATAATGCAAAATTCCATTATGATGTCATAATGCAAAATTCCATTATGATGTCATAATGTAAAATTCCATTATGATGTCATAATGCAACATTCCATTATGATGTCATAATGCAAAATTCCATTATGATGTCATAATGCAAAATTCCATTATGATGTCATAATGTAAAAATTCCATTATGATGTCATAATGCAAAATTCCATTATGATGTCATAATACACAATTCCATTATGATGTCATAATGCAAAATTCCATTATGATGTCATAATACACAATTCCATTATGATGTCATAATGTAACATTCCATTATGATGTCATAATGCAACATTCCATTATGATGTCATAATGCAACATTCCATTATGATGTCATAATGTAACATTCCATTATGATGTCATAATGCAAAATTCCATTATGATGTCATAATGTAAAAATTCCATTATGATGTCATAATGCAACATTCCATTATGATGTCATAATGCAACATTCCATTATGATGTCATAATGCAACATTCCATTATGATGCCATAATGTAACATTCCATTATGATGTCATAATGCAACATTCCATTATGATGTCATAATGCAAAATTCCATTATGATGTCATAATGCAAAATTCCATTATGATGTCATAATGCAAAATTCCATTATGATGTCATAATGTAAAATTCCATTATGATGTCATAATGCAACATTCCATTATGATGTCATAATGCAACATTCCATTAAGATGTCATAATGCAACATTCCATTATGATGTCATAATGCAACATTCCATTATGATGTCATAATGTAACATTCCATTATGATGTCATAATGCAAAATTCCATTATGATGTCATAATGTAAAAATTCCATTATGATGTCATAATGCAACATTCCATTATGATGTCATAATGCAAAATTCCATTATGATGTCATAATGTAAAAATTCCATTATGATGTCATAATGCAACATTCCATTATGACATAATGGAATTTTTACATTATGACATCATAATGTAACATTCCATTATGATGTCATAATGCAAAATTCCATTATGATGTCATAAAGTAAAAATTCCATTATGATGTCATAATGTAACATTCTATTATGATGTCATAATGCAAAGTTCCATTATGATGTCATAATGTAAAAATTCCATTATGATGTCATAATGCAAAATTCCATTATGATGTCATAATGCAACATTCCATTATGATGTCATAATGCAAAATTCCATTATGATGTCATAATGTAACATTCCATTATGATGTCATAATGCAAAATTCCATTATGATGTCATAATGCAACATTCCATTATGATGTCATAATGTAAAAATTCCATTATGATGTCATAATGCAACATTCCATTATGATGTCATAATGCAACATTCCATGATGATGTCATAATGCAACATTCCATTGTGATGTCATAATGCCAAATTCCATTATGATGTCATAATGCAACATTCCATAATGATGTCATAATGCAAAATTCCATTATGATGTCATAATGTAAAAATTCCATTATGATGTCATAATGCAACATTCCATTATGATGTCATAATGCAACATTCCATTATGATGTCATAATGCCAAATTCCATTATGATGTCATAATGCAACATTCCATTATGATGTCATAATGCAAAATTCCATTATGATGTCATAATGTAAAAATTCCATTATGATGTCATAATGCAACATTCCATTATGATGTCATAATGCAAAATTCCATTATGATGTCATAATGCAACATTCCATTATGATGTCATAATGCAAAATTCCATTATGATGTCATAATGTAAAAATTCTATTATGATGTCATAATGCAAAATTCCATTATGATGTCATAATGCAACATTCCATTATGATGTCATAATGCAAAATTCCATTATGATGTCATAATGCAACATTCCATTATGATGTCATAATGCAAAATTCCATTATGATGTCATAATGCAACATTCCATTATGATGTCATAATGCAAAATTCCATTATGATGTCATAATGCAACATTCCATTATGATGTCATAATGTAAAAATTCCATTATGATGTCATAATGCAGCATTCCATTATGATCTCATAATGCAAAATTGCATTATGATGTCATAATGCCAAATTCCATTATGATGTCATAATGCAACATTCCATTATGATGTCATAATGCAAAATTCCATTATGATGTCATAATGTAAAAATTCCATTATGATGTCATAATGCAAAATTCCATTATGATGTCATAATGCAACATTCCATTATGATGTCATAATGCAAAATTCCATTATGATGTCATAATGCAAAATTCCATTATGATGTCATAATGCAAAATTCCATTATGATGTCATAATGCAAAATTCCATTATGATGTCATAATGCAAAATTCCATTATGATGTCATAATGTAAAATTCCATTATGATGTCATAATGCAACATTCCATTATGATGTCATAATGCAACATTCCATTAAGATGTCATTATGCAACATTCCATTATGATGTCATAATGCAACATTCCATTATGATGTCATAATGCAACATTCCATTATGATGTCATAATGCAAAATTCCATTATGATGTCATAATGCAAAATTCCATTATGATGTCATAATGTAAAAATTCGATTATGATGTCATAATGCAACATTCCATTATGATGTCATAATGCAAAATTCCATTATGATGTCATAATGTAAAAATTCCATTATGATGTCATAATGCAACATTTCCATTATGACATAATGGAATTTTTACATTATGACATCATAATGTAACATTCCATTATGATGTGATAATGCAAAATTCCATTATGATGTCATAAAGTAAAAATTCCATTATGATGTCATAATGTAACATTCTATTATGATGTCATAATGCAAAGTTCCATTATGATGTCATAATGTAAAAATTCCATTATGATGTCATAATGCAAAATTCCATTGTGATGTCATAATGCAACATTCCATTATGATGTCATAATGCAAAATTCCATTATGATGTCATAATGTAACATTCCATTATGATGTCATAATGCAAAATTCCATTATGATGTCATAATGCAACATTCCATTATGATGTCATAATGTAAAAATTCCATTATGATGTCATAATGCAACATTCCATTATGATGTCATAATGCAACATTCCATTATGATGTCATAATGCAACATTCCATTGTGATGTCATAATGCCAAATTCCATTATGATGTCATAATGCAACATTCCATAATGATGTCATAATGCAAAATTCCATTATGATGTCATAATGTAACATTCCATTATGATGTCATAATGCAAAATTCCATTATGATGTCATAATGCAACATTCCATTATGATGTCATAATGTAAAAATTCCATTATGATGTCATAATGCAACATTCCATTATGATGTCATAATGCAACATTCCATTATGATGTCATAATGCAACATTCCATTATGATGTCATAATGCCAAATTCCATTATGATGTCATAATGCAACATTCCATTATGATGTCATAATGCAAAATTCCATTATGATGTCATAATGTAAAAATTCCATTATGATGTCATAATGCAACATTGCATTATGATGTCATAATGCAAAATTCCATTATGATGTCATAATGCAACATTCCATTATGATGTCATAAAGTAAAAATTCCATTATGATGTCATAATGTAAAAATTCTATTATGATGTCATAATGCAAAATTCCATTATGATGTCATAATGCAACATTCCATTATGATGTCATAATGCAAAATTCCATTATGATGTCATAATGCAACATTCCATTATGATGTCATAATGCAAAATTCCATTATGATGTCATAATGCAAAATTCCATTATGATGTCATAATGTAAAAATTCCATTATGATGTCATAATGCAACATTCCATTATGATGTCATAATGTAAAAATTCCATTATGATGTCATAATGCAACATTCCATTATGATCTCATAATGCAAAATTCCATTATGATGTCATAATGCCAAATTCCATTATGATGTCATAATGCAACATTCCATTATGATGTCATAATGCAAAATTCCATTATGATGTCATAATGTAAAAATTCCATTATGATGTCATAATGCAACATTCCATTATGACATAATGGAATTTTTACATTATGACATCATAATGTAACATTCCATTATGATGTCATAATGCAAAATTCCATTATGATGTCATAAAGTAAAAATTCCATTATAATGTCATAATGTAAAAATTCTATTATGATGTCATAATGCAAAATTCCATTATGATGTCATAATGCAACATTCCATTATGATGTCATAATGCAAAATTCCATTATGATGTCATAATGCAACATTCCATAATGATGTCATAATGCAAAATTCCATTATGATGTCATAATGTAAAAATTCCATTATGATGTCATAATGCAACATTCCATTATGATGTCATAATGCAACATTCCATTATGATGTCATAATGCCAAATTCCATTATGATGTCATAATGCAACATTCCATTATGATGTCATAATGCAACATTCCATTATGATGTCATAATGCAAAATTCCATTATGATGTCATAATGTAAAAATTCCATTATGATGTCATAATGCAACATTGCATTATGATGTCATAATGCAAAATTCCATTATGATGTCATAATGCAACATTCCATTATGATGTCATAAAGTAAAAATTCCATTATGATGTCATAATGTAAAAATTCTATTATGATGTCATAATGCAAAATTCCATTATGATGTCATAATGCAACATTCCATTATGATGTCATAATGCAAAATTCCATTATGATGTCATAATGCAACATTCCATTATGATGTCATAATGCAAAATTCCATTATGATGTCATAATGCAAAATTCCATTATGATGTCATAATGTAAAAATTCCATTATGATGTCATAATGCAACATTCCATTATGATGTCATAATGTAAAAATTCCATTATGATGTCATAATGCAACATTCCATTATGATCTCATAATGCAAAATTCCATTATGATGTCATAATGCCAAATTCCATTATGATGTCATAATGCAACATTCCATTATGATGTCATAATGCAAAATTCCATTATGATGTCATAATGTAAAAATTCCATTATGATGTCATAATGCAACATTCCATTATGACATAATGGAATTTTTACATTATGACATCATAATGTAACATTCCATTATGATGTCATAATGCAAAATTCCATTATGATGTCATAAAGTAAAAATTCCATTATAATGTCATAATGTAAAAATTCTATTATGATGTCATAATGCAAAATTCCATTATGATGTCATAATGCAACATTCCATTATGATGTCATAATGCAAAATTCCATTATGATGTCATAATGCAACATTCCATAATGATGTCATAATGCAAAATTCCATTATGATGTCATAATGCAAAATTCCATTATGATGTCATAATGTAAAAATTCGATTATGATGTCATAATGCAACATTCCATTATGATGTCATAATGCAAAATTCCATTATGATGTCATAATGTAAAAATTCCATTATGATGTCATAATGCAACATTCCATTATGACATAATGGAATTTTTACATTATGACATCATAATGTAACATTCCATTATGATGTGATAATGCAAAATTCCATTATGATGTCATAAAGTAAAAATTCCATTATGATGTCATAATGTAACATTCTATTATGATGTCATAATGCAAAGTTCCATTATGATGTCATAATGTAAAAATTCCATTATGATGTCATAATGCAACATTCCATTATGATGTCATAATGCAACATTCCATTATGATGTCATAATGCCAAATTCCATTATGATGTCATAATGCAACATTCCATTATGATGTCATAATGCAAAATTCCATTATGATGTCATAATGCAACATTCCATTATGATGTCATAATGTAAAAATTCCATTATGATGTCATAATGCAACATTCCATTATGATGTCATAATGCAAAATTCCATTATGATGTCATAATGTAAAAATTCCATTATGATGTCATAATGCAACATTCCATTATGATGTCATAATGCAAAATTCCATTATGATGTCATAATGCAAAATTCCATTATGATGTCATAATGCAACATTCCATTATGATGTCATAATGCAAAATTCCATTATGATGTCATAATGTAACATTCCATTATGATGTCATAATGCAAAATTCCATTATGATGTCATAATGCAACATTCCATTATGATGTCATAATGTAAAAATTCCATTATGATGTCATAATGCAACATTCCATTATGATGTCATAATGCAAAATTCCATTATGATGTCATAATGTAAAAATTCCATTATGATGTCATAATGCAACATTCCATTATGATGTCATAATGCAACATTCCATTATGATGTCATAAAGTAAAAATTCCATTATGATGTCATAATGTAAAAATTCTATTATGATGTCATAATGCAAAATTCCATTATGATGTCATAATGCAACATTCCATTATGATGTCATAATGCAAAATTCCATTATGATGTCATAATGCAACATTCCATTATGATGTCATAATGCAAAATTCCATTATGATGTCATAATGCAAAATTCCATTATGATGTCATAATGTAAAAATTCCATTATGATGTCATAATGCAACATTCCATTATGATGTCATAATGTAAAAATTCCATTATGATGTCATAATGCAACATTCCATTATGATCTCATAATGCAAAATTGCATTATGATGTCATAATGCCAAATTCCATTATGATGTCATAATGCAAAATTCCATTATGATGTCATAATGTAAAAATTCCATTATGATGTCATAATGCAAAATTCCATTATGATGTCATAATGCAACATTCCATTATGATGTCATAATGCAAAATTCCATTATGATGTCATAATGCAAAATTCCATTATGATGTCATAATGTAAAAATTCCATTATGATGTCATAATGCAACATTCCATTATGATGTCATAATGCAAAATTCCATTATGATGTCATAATGCAAAATTCCATTATGATGTCATAATGCAAAATTCCATTATGATGTCATAATGTAAAATTCCATTATGATGT
This sequence comes from Eleutherodactylus coqui, assembly GCF_035609145.1. Lineage (NCBI taxonomy): Eukaryota > Metazoa > Chordata > Amphibia > Anura > Eleutherodactylidae > Eleutherodactylus > Eleutherodactylus coqui. The sequence continues at coordinate 1,621,869 of NW_027102475.1, read as the reverse complement.
CATAATGCAACATTCCATTATGATGTCATAATGCAACATTCCATTAAGATGTCATAATGCAACATTCCATTATGATGTCATAATGCAACATTCCATTATGATGTCATAATGCAACATTCCATTATGATGTCATAATGCAAAATTCCATTATGATGTCATAATGCAAAATTCCATTATGATGTCATAATGTAAAAATTCGATTATGATGTCATAATGCAACATTCCATTATGATGTCATAATGCAAAATTCCATTATGATGTCATAATGTAAAAATTCCATTATGATGTCATAATGCAACATTCCATTATGACATAATGGAATTTTTACATTATGACATCATAATGTAACATTCCATTATGATGTGATAATGCAAAATTCCATTATGATGTCATAAAGTAAAAATTCCATTATGATGTCATAATGTAACATTCTATTATGATGTCATAATGCAAAGTTCCATTATGATGTCATAATGTAAAAATTCCATTATGATGTCATAATGCAAAATTCCATTATGATGTCATAATGCAACATTCCATTATGATGTCATAATGCAAAATTCCATTATGATGTCATAATGTAACATTCCATTATGATGTCATAATGCAAAATTCCATTATGATGTCATAATGCAACATTCCATTATGATGTCATAATGCAAAATTCCATTATGATGTCATAATGCAACATTCCATTATGATGTCATAATGCAACATTCCATTATGATGTCATAATGCAACATTCCATTGTGATGTCATAATGCCAAATTCCATTATGATGTCATAATGCAACATTCCATAATGATGTCATAATGCAAAATTCCATTATGATGTCATAATGTAAAAATTCCATTATGATGTCATAATGCAACATTCCATTATGATGTCATAATGCAACATTCCATTATGATGTCATAATGCCAAATTCCATTATGATGTCATAATGCAACATTCCATTATGATGTCATAATGCAAAATTCCATTATGATGTCATAATGTAAAAATTCCATTATGATGTCATAATGCAACATTGCATTATGATGTCATAATGCAAAATTCCATTATGATGTCATAATGCAACATTCCATTATGATGTCATAAAGTAAAAATTCCATTATGATGTCATAATGTAAAAATTCTATTATGATGTCATAATGCAAAATTCCATTATGATGTCATAATGCAACATTCCATTATGATGTCATAATGCAAAATTCCATTATGATGTCATAATGCAACATTCCATTATGATGTCATAATGCAAAATTCCATTATGATGTCATAATGCAAAATTCCATTATGATGTCATAATGTAAAAATTCCATTATGATGTCATAATGCAACATTCCATTATGATGTCATAATGTAAAAATTCCATTATGATGTCATAATGCAACATTCCATTATGATCTCATAATGCAAAATTCCATTATGATGTCATAATGCCAAATTCCATTATGATGTCATAATGCAACATTCCATTATGATGTCATAATGCAAAATTCCATTATGATGTCATAATGTAAAAATTCCATTATGATGTCATAATGCAACATTCCATTATGACATAATGGAATTTTTACATTATGACATCATAATGTAACATTCCATTATGATGTCATAATGCAAAATTCCATTATGATGTCATAAAGTAAAAATTCCATTATAATGTCATAATGTAAAAATTCTATTATGATGTCATAATGCAAAATTCCATTATGATGTCATAATGCAACATTCCATTATGATGTCATAATGCAAAATTCCATTATGATGTCATAATGCAACATTCCATAATGATGTCATAATGCAAAATTCCATTATGATGTCATAATGTAAAAATTCCATTATGATGTCATAATGCAACATTCCATTATGATGTCATAATGCAACATTCCATTATGATGTCATAATGCCAAATTCCATTATGATGTCATAATGCAACATTCCATTATGATGTCATAATGCAACATTCCATTATGATGTCATAATGCAACATTCCATTATGATGTCATAATGCAACATTCCATTATGATGTCATAATGTAAAAATTCCATTATGATGTCATAATGCAACATTCCATTATGATGTCATAATGCAAAATTCCATTATGATGTCATAATGCAACATTCCATTATGATGTCATAAAGTAAAAATTCCATTATGATGTCATAATGTAAAAATTCTATTATGATGTCATAATGCAAAATTCCATAATGATGTCATAATGCAAAATTCCATTATGATGTCATAATGCAAAATTCCATTATGATGTCATAATGCAAAATTCCATTATGATGTCATAATGCAAAATTCCATTATGATGTCATAATGTAAAAATTCCATTATGATGTCATAATGCAAAATTCCATTATGATGTCATAATGTAAAAATTCCATTATGATGTCATAATGCAACATTCCATTATGATGTCATAATGTAAAAATTCCATTATGATGTCATAATGCAACATTCCATTATGATCTCATAATGCAAAATTCCATTATGATGTCATAATGCCAAATTCCATTATGATGTCATAATGCAACATTCCATTATGATGTCATAATGCAAAATTCCATTATGATGTCATAATGTAAAAATTCCATTATGATGTCATAATGCAACATTCCATTATGACATAATGGAATTTTTACATTATGACATCATAATGTAACATTCCATTATGATGTCATAATGCAAAATTCCATTATGATGTCATAAAGTAAAAATTCCATTATAATGTCATAATGTAAAAATTCTATTATGATGTCATAATGCAAAATTCCATTATGATGTCATAATGCAACATTCCATTATGATGTCATAATGCAAAATTCCATTATGATGTCATAATGCAACATTCCATAATGATGTCATAATGCAAAATTCCATTATGATGTCATAATGTAAAAATTCCATTATGATGTCATAATGCAACATTCCATTATGATGTCATAATGCAACATTCCATTATGATGTCATAATGCCAAATTCCATTATGATGTCATAATGCAACATTCCATTATGATGTCATAATGCAACATTCCATTATGATGTCATAATGCAAAATTCCATTATGATGTCATAATGTAAAAATTCCATTATGATGTCATAATGCAACATTCCATTATGATGTCATAATGCAAAATTCCATTATGATGTCATAATGCAACATTCCATTATGATGTCATAAAGTAAAAATTCCATTATGATGTCATAATGTAAAAATTCTATTATGATGTCATAATGCAAAATTCAATTATGATGTCATAATGCAACATTCCATTATGATGTCATAATGCAAAATTCCATTATGATGTCATAATGCAACATTCCATTATGATGTCATAATGCAAAATTCCATTATGATGTCATAATGCAACATTCCATTATGATGTCATAATGTAAAAATTCCATTATGATGTCATAATGCAACATTCCATTATGATCTCATAATGCAAAATTCCATTATGATGTCATAATGCCAAATTCCATTATGATGTCATAATGCAACATTCCATTATGATGTCATAATGCAAAATTCCATTATGATGTCATAATGTAAAAATTCCATTATGATGTCATAATGCAACATTCCATTATGACATAATGGAATTTTTACATTATGACATCATAATGTAACATTCCATTATGATGTCATAATGTAAAAATTCCATTATGATGTCATAATGCAAAATTCCATTATGATGTCATAAAGTAAAAATTCCATTATGATGTCATAATGTAAAAATTCCATTATGATGTCATAATGCAACATTCCATTATGATGTCATAATGTAACATTCCATTATGATGTCATAATGCAAAGTTCCATTATGATGTCATAATGTAAAAATTCCATTATGATGTCATAATGCCAAATTCCATTATGATGTCATAATGCAACATTCCTTTATGATGTCATAATGCAAAATTCCATTATGATGTCATAATGCAAAATTCCATTAGGATGTCATAATGCAACATTCCATTATGATGTCATAATGTAAAAATTCCATTATGATGTTATACTGCAACATTCCATTATGATGTCATAATGCAACATTCCATTATGATGTCATAATGCAAAGTTCCATTATGATGTCATAATGTAAAAATTCCATTATGATGTCATAATGCCAAATTCCATTATGATGTCATAATGCAACATTCCATTATGATGTCATAATGCAACATTCCATTATGATGTCATAATGCAACATTCCATTATGATGTCATAATGCAAAATTCCATTATGATGTCATAATGTAAAAATTCCATTATGATGTCATAATGCAACATTCCATTATGATGTCATAATGCAACATTCCATTATGATGTCATAATGCAACATTCCATTATGATGTCATAATGCAACATTCCATTATGATGTCATAATGCAAAATTCCATTATGATGTCATAATGTAAAAATTCCATTATGATGTCATAATGCAACATTCCATTATGATGTCATAATGCAACATTCCATTATGATGTCATAATGCAACATTCCATTATGATGTCATAATGCAACATTCCATTATGATGTCATAATGCAACATTCCATTATGATGTCATAATGCCAAATTCCATTATGATGTCATAATGCAACATTCCATTATGATGTCATAATGCAACATTCCATTATGATGTCATAATGCAAAATTCCATTATGATGTCATAATGTAAAAATTCCATTATGATGTCATAATGCAACATTCCATTATGATGTCATAATGCAAAATTCCATTATGATGTCATAATGCAACATTCCATTATGATGTCATAAAGTAAAAATTCCATTATGATGTCATAATGTAAAAATTCTATTATGATGTCATAATGCAAAATTCCATTATGATGTCATAATGCAACATTCCATTATGATGTCATAATGCAAAATTCCATTATGATGTCATAATGCAACATTCCATTATGATGTCATAATGCAAAATTCCATTATGATGTCATAATGCAACATTCCATTATGATGTCATAATGTAAAAATTCCATTATGATGTCATAATGCAACATTCCATTATGATCTCATAATGCAAAATTCCATTATGATGTCATAATGCCAAATTCCATTATGATGTCATAATGCAACATTCCATTATGATGTCATAATGCAAAATTCCATTATGATGTCATAATGTAAAAATTCCATTATGATGTCATAATGCAACATTCCATTATGACATAATGGAATTTTTACATTATGACATCATAATGTAACATTCCATTATGATGTCATAATGTAAAAATTCCATTATGATGTCATAATGCAAAATTCCATTATGATGTCATAAAGTAAAAATTCCATTATGATGTCATAATGTAAAAATTCCATTATGATGTCATAATGCAACATTCCATTATGATGTCATAATGTAACATTCCATTATGATGTCATAATGCAAAGTTCCATTATGATGTCATAATGTAAAAATTCCATTATGATGTCATAATGCCAAATTCCATTATGATGTCATAATGCAACATTCCTTTATGATGTCATAATGCAAAATTCCATTATGATGTCATAATGCAAAATTCCATTAGGATGTCATAATGCAACATTCCATTATGATGTCATAATGTAAAAATTCCATTATGATGTTATAATGCAACATTCCATTATGATGTCATAATGCAACATTCCATTATGATGTCATAATGCAAAGTTCCATTATGATGTCATAATGTAAAAATTCCATTATGATGTCATAATGCCAAATTCCATTATGATGTCATAATGCAACATTCCATTATGATGTCATAATGCAACATTCCATTATGATGTCATAATGCAACATTCCATTATGATGTCATAATGCAAAATTCCATTATGATGTCATAATGTAAAAATTCCATTATGATGTCATAATGCAACATTCCATTATGATGTCATAATGCAACATTCCATTATGATGTCATAATGCAACATTCCATTATGATGTCATAATGCAACATTCCATTATGATGTCATAATGCAAAATTCCATTATGATGTCATAATGTAAAAATTCCATTATGATGTCATAATGCAACATTCCATTATGATGTCATAATGCAACATTCCATTATGATGTCATAATGCAACATTCCATTATGATGTCATAATGCAACATTCCATTATGATGTCATAATGCAACATTCCATTATGATGTCATAATGCCAAATTCCATTATGATGTCATAATGCAACATTCCATTATGATGTCATAATGCAACATTCCATTATGATGTCATAATGCAAAATTCCATTATGATGTCATAATGTAAAAATTCCATTATGATGTCATAATGCAACATTCCATTATGATGTCATAATGCAAAATTCCATTATGATGTCATAATGCAACATTCCATTATGATGTCATAAAGTAAAAATTCCATTATGATGTCATAATGTAAAAATTCTATTATGATGTCATAATGCAAAATTCCATTATGATGTCATAATGCAACATTCCATTATGATGTCATAATGCAAAATTCCATTATGATGTCATAATGCAACATTCCATTATGATGTCATAATGCAAAATTCCATTATGATGTCATAATGCAACATTCCATTATGATGTCATAATGTAAAAATTCCATTATGATGTCATAATGCAACATTCCATTATGATCTCATAATGCAAAATTCCATTATGATGTCATAATGCCAAATTCCATTATGATGTCATAATGCAACATTCCATTATGATGTCATAATGCAAAATTCCATTATGATGTCATAATGTAAAAATTCCATTATGATGTCATAATGCAACATTCCATTATGACATAATGGAATTTTTACATTATGACATCATAATGTAACATTCCATTATGATGTCATAATGTAAAAATTCCATTATGATGTCATAATGCAAAATTCCATTATGATGTCATAAAGTAAAAATTCCATTATGATGTCATAATGTAAAAATTCCATTATGATGTCATAATGCAACATTCCATTATGATGTCATAATGTAACATTCCATTATGATGTCATAATGCAAAGTTCCATTATGATGTCATAATGTAAAAATTCCATTATGATGTCATAATGCCAAATTCCATTATGATGTCATAATGCAACATTCCTTTATGATGTCATAATGCAAAATTCCATTATGATGTCATAATGCAAAATTCCATTATGATGTCATAATGCAACATTCCATTATGATGTCATAATGTAAAAATTCCATTATGATGTTATAATGCAACATTCCATTATGATGTCATAATGCAACATTCCATTATGATGTCATAATGCAAAGTTCCATTATGATGTCATAATGTAAAAATTCCATTATGATGTCATAATGCCAAATTCCATTATGATGTCATAATGCAACATTCCATTATGATGTCATAATGCAACATTCCATTATGATGTCATAATGCAACATTCCATTATGATGTCATAATGCAAAATTCCATTATGATGTCATAATGTAAAAATTCCATTATGATGTCATAATGCAACATTCCATTATGATGTCATAATGCAACATTCCATTATGATGTCATAATGCAACATTCCATTATGATGTCATAATGCAAAATTCCATTATGATGTCATAATGCAAAATTCCATTATGATGTCATAATGCAAAATTCCATTATGATGTCATAATGTAAAATTCCATTATGATGTCATAATGCAACATTCCATTATGATGTCATAATGCAACATTCCATTAAGATGTCATAATGCAACATTCCATTATGATGTCATAATGCAACATTCCATTATGATGTCATAATGTAACATTCCATTATGATGTCATAATGCAAAATTCCATTATGATGTCATAATGTAAAAATTCCATTATGATGTCATAATGCAAAATTCCATTATGATGTCATAATGCAACATTCCATTATGATGTCATAATGCAAAATTCCATTATGATGTCATAATGCAACATTCCATTATGATGTCATAATGCAAAATTCCATTATGATGTCATAATGTAAAAATTCCATTATGATGTCATAATGCAAAATTCCATTATGATGTCATAATACACAATTCCATTATGATGTCATAATGCAAAATTCCATTATGATGTCATAATACACAATTCCATTATGATGTCATAATGTAACATTCCATTATGATGTCATAATGCAACATTCCATTATGATGTCATAATGCAACATTCAATTATGATGTCATAATGCAAAATTCCATTATGATGTCATAATGTAAAAATTCCATTATGATGTCATAATGCAACATTCCATTATGATGTCATAATGCAACATTCCATTATGATGTCATAATGCAACATTCCATTATGATGTCATAATGCAACATTCCATTATGATGTCATAATGCAAAATTCCATTATGATGTCATAATGCAAAATTCCATTATGATGTCATAATGCAAAATTCCATTATGATGTCATAATGTAAAATTCCATTATGATGTCATAATGCAACATTCCATTATGATGTCATAATGCAACATTCCATTATGATGTCATAATGCAACATTCCATTATGATGTCATAATGCAAAATTCCATTATGATGTCATAATGTAAAAATTCCATTATGATGTCATAATGCAAAATTCCATTATGATGTCATAATACACAATTCCATTATGATGTCATAATGCAAAATTCCATTATGATGTCATAATACACAATTCCATTATGATGTCATAATGTAACATTCCATTATGATGTCATAATGCAACATTCCATTATGATGTCATAATGCAACATTCCATTATGATGTCATAATGTAACATTCCATTATGATGTCATAATGCAAAATTCCATTATGATGTCATAATGTAAAAATTCCATTATGATGTCATAATGCAACATTCCATTATGATGTCATAATGCAACATTCCATTATGATGTCATAATGCAACATTCCATTATGATGCCATAATGTAACATTCCATTATGATGTCATAATGCAACATTCCATTATGATGTCATAATGCAAAATTCCATTATGATGTCATAATGCAAAATTCCATTATGATGTCATAATGCAAAATTCCATTATGATGTCATAATGTAAAATTCCATTATGATGTCATAATGCAACATTCCATTATGATGTCATAATGCAACATTCCATTAAGATGTCATAATGCAACATTCCATTTTGATGTCATAATGCAACATTCCATTATGATGTCATAATGTAACATTCCATTATGATGTCATAATGCAAAATTCCATTATGATGTCATAATGTAAAAATTCGATTATGATGTCATAATGCAACATTCCATTATGATGTCATAATGCAAAATTCCATTATGATGTCATAATGTAAAAATTCCATTATGATGTCATAATGCAACATTCCATTATGACATAATGGAATTTTTACATTATGACATCATAATGTAACATTCCATTATGATGTCATAATGCAAAATTCCATTATGATGTCATAAAGTAAAAATTCCATTATGATGTCATAATGTAACATTCTATTATGATGTCATAATGCAAAGTTCCATTATGATGTCATAATGTAAAAATTCCATTATGATGTCATAATGCAAAATTCCATTATGATGTCATAATGCAACATTCCATTATGATGTCATAATGCAAAATTCCATTATGATGTCATAATGTAACATTCCATTATGATGTCATAATGCAAAATTCCATTATGATGTCATAATGCAACATTCCATTATGATGTCATAATGTAAAAATTCCATTATGATGTCATAATGCAACATTCCATTATGATGTCATAATTAGAGATGAGCGAACACGTTCGGCCCCGCCCCTTTTTCGCCCGAACACCGAACTTTGCGAACACCTCGGTGTTCGGGCGAAAAAGTTCGGGGGCCGCCGTGGCAGCGCGGGGGGGTGCGGCGGGGAGTGGGGGGAGAGGGAGAGAGAGAGGGCTCCCCCCTGTTCCCCGCTACTGCCGCCCGCGCCGCCGCGCATCTCCCCGCCCCCCGGCGGCACCCGGACACTTACGCGCGAACACTGCAGTGTTCGCTAAAGCCGGTGTCCGGGTGCGGATGTGTCCGTAACGGACACGTTCGCTCATCTCTAGTCATAATGCAACATTCCATTATGATGTCATAATGCAACATTCCATTGTGATGTCATAATGCCAAATTCCATTATGATGTCATAATGCAACATTCCATAATGATGTCATAATGCAAAATTCCATTATGATGTCATAATGTAAAAAATTCTATTATGATGTCATAATGCAAAATTCCATTATGATGTCATAATGCAACATTCCATTATGATGTCATAATGCAAAATTCCATTATGATGTCATAATGCAACATTCCATAATCATGTCATAATGCAAAATTCCATTATGATGTCATAATGTAAAAATTCCATTATGATGTCATAATGCAACATTCCATTATGATGTCATAATGCAACATTCCATTATGATGTCATAATGCCAAATTCCATTATGATGTCATAATGCAACATTCCATTATGATGTCATAATGCAAAATTCCATTATGATGTCATAATGTAAAAATTCCATTATGATGTCATAATGCAACATTCCATTATGATGTCATAATGCAAAATTCCATTATGATGTCATAATGCAACATTCCATTATGATGTCATAAAGTAAAAATTCCATTATGATGTCATAATGTAAAAATTCTATTATGATGTCATAATGCAAAATTCCATTATGATGTCATAATGCAACATTCCATTATGATGTCATAATGCAAAATTCCATTATGATGTCATAATGCAAAATTACATTATGATGTCATAATGTAAAAATTCCATTATGATGTCATAGTGCAACATTCCATTATGATGTCATAATGTAAAAATTCCATTATGATGTTATAATGCAAAATTCCATTATGATGTCATAATGCAACATTCCATTATGATGTCATAATGCAAAATTCCATTATGATGTCATAATGTAACATTCCATCATGATGTCATAATGCAAAGTTCCATTATGATGTCATAATGTAAAAATTCCATTATGATGTCATAATGTAAAAATTCCATTATGATGTCATAATGCAACATTCCATTATGACATAATGGAATTTTTACATTATGACATCATAATGTAACATTACATTATGATGTCATAATGCAAAATTCCATTATGATGTCATAAAGTAAAAATTCCATTATGATGTCATAATATAAAAATTCTATTATGATGTCATAATGCAAAATCCCATTATGATGTCATAATGCAACATTCCATTATGATGTCATAATGCAAAATTCCATTATGATGTCATAATGCAACATTCCATTATGATGTCATAATGCAAAATTCCATTATGATGTCATACTGTAACATTCCATTATGATGTCATAATGCAAAGTTCCATTATGATGTCATAATGTAAAAATTCCATTATGATGTCATAATGCAACATTCCATTATGATGTCATAATGCAACATTCCATTATGATGTCATAATGCAAAATTCCATTATGATGTCATAATGCAACATTCCATTATGATGTCATAATGCAAAATTCCATTATGATGTCATAATGCAAAATTCCATTATGATGTCATAATGTAAAAATTCCATTATGATGTCATAATGCAACATTCCATTATGATGTCATAATGCAAAATTCCATTATGATGTCATAATGTAAAAATTCCATTATGATGTCATAATGTAAAAATTCCATTATGATGTCATAATGCAACATTCCATTATGACATAATGGAATTTTTACATTATGACATCATAATGTAACATTCCATTATGATGTCATAATGCAAAATTCCATTATGATGTCATAAAGTAAAAATTCCATTATGATGTCATAATGTAAAAATTCCATTATGATGTCATAATGCAAAATTCCATTATGATGCCATAAAGTAAAAATTCCATTATGATGTCATAATGTAAAAATTCTATTATGATGTCATAATGCAAAATTCCATAATGATGTCATAATGCAAAATTCCATTATGATGTCATAATGTAAAAATTCCATTATGATGTCATAATGCAACATTCCATTATGATGTCATAATGTAAAAATTCCATTATGATGTCATAATGCAACATTCCATTATGATGTCATAATGCAAAATTCCATTATGATAACATAATGCCAAATTCCATTATGATGTCATAATGCAACATTCCATTATGATGTCATAATGCAAAATTCCATTATGATGTCATAATGTAAAAATTCCATTATGATGTCATAATGCAACATTCCATTATGATGTCATAAAGTAAAAATTCCATTATGATGTCATAATGTAAAAATTCTATTATGTCATAATGCAAAATTCCATTATGATGTCATAATGCAACATTCCATTATGATGTCATAATGCAAAATTCCATTATGATGTCATAATGCAACATTCCATTATGATGTCATAATGTAAAAATTCCATTATGATGTCATAATGCAACATTCCATTATGATGTCATAAAGCAAAATTCCATTATGATGTCATAATGCAAAATTCCATTATGATGTCATAATGTAAAAATTCCATTATGATGTCATAATGCAAAATTCCATTATGATGTCATAAAGTAAAAATTCCATTATGATGTCATAATGCAAAATTCCATTATGATGTCATAAAGTAAAAATTCCATTATGATGTCATAATGCAACATTCCATTATGATGTCATAATGTAAAAATTCCATTATGATGTCATAATGCAACATTCCATTATGATGTCATAATGCAAAATTCCATTATGATGTCATAATGCCAAATTCCATTATGATGTCATAATGCAACATTCCATTATGATGTCATAATGCCAAATTCCATTATGATGTCATAATGCAAAATTCCATTATGATGTCATAATGCCAAATTCCATTATGATGTCATAATGCAACATTCCATTATGATGTCATAATGCAAAATTCCATTATGATGTCATAATGCAAAATTCCATTATGATGTCATAATGTAAAAATTATATTATGATGTCATAATGCAAAATTCCATTATGCTGTCATAATGCAAAATTCCATTATGATGTCATAATGTAAAAATTCCATTATGATGTCATAATGCAACATTCCATTATGATGTCATAATGTAAAAATTCCATTATGATGTCATAATGCAACATTCCATTATGATGTCATAATGCAAAATTCCATTATGATGTCATAATGCCAAATTCCATTATGATGTCATAATGCAAAATTCCATTATGATGTCATAATGTAAAAATTCCATTATGATGTCATAATGCAAAATTCCATTATGATGTCATAATGCAAAATTCCATTATGATGTCATAAAGTAAAAATTCCATTATGATGTCATAATGCAACATTCCATTATGATGTCATAATGCAACATTCCATTATGATGTCATAATGCCAAATTCCATTATGATGTCATAATGCCAAATTCCATTAAGATGTCATAATGCAACATTCCGTTATGATGTCATAATGCAAAATTCCATTATGATGTCATAATGTAAAAATTCCATTATGATGTCATAATGCAAAATTCCATTATGATGTCATAACGCAACATTCCATTATGATGTCATAATGCAAAATTCCATTATGATGTCATAATGTAAAAATTCCATTATGATGTCATAATGCAACATTCCATTATGATGTCATAATGCAAAATTCCATTATGATGTCATAATGCAACATTCCATTATGATGTCATAAAGTAAAAATTCCATTATGATGTCATAATGTAAAAATTCTATTATGATGTCATAATGCAAAATTCCATTATGATGTCATAATGCAACATTCCATTATGATGTCATAATGCAAAGTTCCATTATGATGTCATAATGTAAAAATTCCATTATGATGTCATAATGTAAAAATTCCATTATGATGTCATAATGCAACATTCCATTATGACATAATGGAATTTTTACATTATGACATCATAATGTAACATTACATTATGATGTCATAATGCAAAATTCCATTATGATGTCATAAAGTAAAAATTCCATTATGATGTCATAATATAAAAATTCTATTATGATGTCATAATGCAAAATCCCATTATGATGTCATAATGCAACATTCCATTATGATGTCATAATGCAAAATTTCATTATGATGTCATAATGCAACATTCCATTATGATGTCATAATGCAAAATTCCATTATGATGTCATAATGTAACATTCCATTATGATGTCATAATGCAAAGTTCCATTATGATGTCATAATGTAAAAATTCCATTATGATGTCATAATGCAACATTCCATTATGATGTCATAATGCAAAATTCCATTATGATGTCATAATGCAACATTCCATTATGATGTCATAATGCAAAGTTCCATTATGATGTCATAATGTAAAAATTCCATTATGATGTCATAATGCAACATTCCATTATGATGTCATAATGCAAAATTCCATTATGATGTCATAATGCAACATTCCATTATGATGTCATAATGCAAAATTCCATTATGATGTCATAATGCAAAATTCCATTATGATGTCATAATGTAAAAATTCCATTATGATGTCATAATGCAACATTCCATTATGATGTCATAATGCAAAATTCCATTATGATGTCATAATGTAAAAATTCCATTATGATGTCATAATGTAAAAATTCCATTATGATGTCATAATGCAACATTCCATTATGACATAATGGAATTTTTACATTATGACATCATAATGTAACATTCCATTATGATGTCATAATGCAAAATTCCATTATGATGTCATAAAGTAAAAATTCCATTATGATGTCATAATGTAAAAATTCCATTATGATGTCATAATGCAAAATTCCATTATGATGCCATAAAGTAAAAATTCCATTATGATGTCATAATGTAAAAATTCTATTATGATGTCATAATGCAAAATTCCATTATGATGTCATAATGCAAAATTCCATTATGATGTCATAATGTAAAAATTCCATTATGATGTCATAATGCAACATTCCATTATGATGTCATAATGTAAAAATTCCATTATGATGTCATAATGCAACATTCCATTATGATGTCATAATGCAAAATTCCATTATGATGTCATAATGCCAAATTCCATTATGATGTCATAATGCAACATTCCATTATGATGTCATAATGCAAAATTCCATTATGATGTCATAATGTAAAAATTCCATTATGATGTCATAATGCAACATTCCATTATGATGTCATAAAGTAAAAATTCCATTATGATGTCATAATGTAAAAATTCTATTATGTCATAATGCAAAATTCCATTATGATGTCATAATGCAACATTCCATTATGATGTCATAATGCAAAATTCCATTATGATGTCATAATGCAACATTCCATTATGATGTCATAATGTAAAAATTCCATTATGATGTCATAATGCAACATTCCATTATGATGTCATAAAGCAAAATTCCATTATGATGTCATAATGCAAAATTCCATTATGATGTCATAATGTAAAAATTCCATTATGATGTCATAATGCAAAATTCCATTATGATGTCATAAAGTAAAAATTCCATTATGATGTCATAATGCAAAATTCCATTATGATGTCATAAAGTAAAAATTCCATTATGATGTCATAATGCAACATTCCATTATGATGTCATAATGTAAAAATTCCATTATGATGTCATAATGCAACATTCCATTATGATGTCATAATGCAAAATTCCATTATGATGTCATAATGCCAAATTCCATTATGATGTCATAATGCAACATTCCATTATGATGTCATAATGCCAAATTCCATTATGATGTCATAATGCAAAATTCCATTATGATGTCATAATGCCAAATTCCATTATGATGTCATAATGCAACATTCCATTATGATGTCATAATGTAAAAATTCTATTATGATGTCATAATGCAAAATTCCATTATGATGTCATAATGCAACATTCCATTATGATGTCATAATGCAAAATTCCATTATGATGTCATAATGCAACATTCCATAATGATGTCATAATGAAAAATTCCATTATGATGTCATAATGCAACATTCCATTATGATGTCATAATGTAAAAATTCCATTATGATGTCATAATGCAACATTCCATTATGATGTCATAATGCAAAATTCCATTATGATGTCATAATGCCAAATTCCATTATGATGTCATAATGCAAAATTCCATTATGATGTCATAATGTAAAAATTCCATTATGATGTCATAATGCAAAATTCCATTATGATGTCATAATGCAAAATTCCATTATGATGTCATAAAGTAAAAATTCCATTATGATGTCATAATGCAACATTCCATTATGATGTCATAATGCAACATTCCATTATGATGTCATAATGCCAAATTCCATTATGATGTCATAATGCCAAATTCCATTAAGATGTCATAATGCAACATTCCGTTATGATGTCATAATGCAAAATTCCATTATGATGTCATAATGTAAAAATTCCATTATGATGTCATAATGCAAAATTCCATTATGATGTCATAACGCAACATTCCATTATGATGTCATAATGCAAAATTCCATTATGATGTCATAATGTAAAAATTCCATTATGATGTCATAATGCAACATTCCATTATGATGTCATAATGCAAAATTCCATTATGATGTCATAATGCAACATTCCATTATGATGTCATAAAGTAAAAATTCCATTATGATGTCATAATGTAAAAATTCTATTATGATGTCATAATGCAAAATTCCATTATGATGTCATAATGCAACATTCCATTATGATGTCATAATGCAAAGTTCCATTATGATGTCATAATGTAAAAATTCCATTATGATGTCATAATGTAAAAATTCCATTATGATGTCATAATGCAACATTCCATTATGACATAATGGAATTTTTACATTATGACATCATAATGTAACATTACATTATGATGTCATAATGCAAAATTCCATTATGATGTCATAAAGTAAAAATTCCATTATGATGTCATAATATAAAAATTCTATTATGATGTCATAATGCAAAATCCCATTATGATGTCATAATGCAACATTCCATTATGATGTCATAATGCAAAATTCCATTATGATGTCATAATGCAACATTCCATTATGATGTCATAATGCAAAATTCCATTATGATGTCATAATGTAACATTCCATTATGATGTCATAATGCAAAGTTCCATTATGATGTCATAATGTAAAAATTCCATTATGATGTCATAATGCAACATTCCATTATGATGTCATAATGCAAAATTCCATTATGATGTCATAATGCAACATTCCATTATGATGTCATAATGCAAAGTTCCATTATGATGTCATAATGTAAAAATTCCATTATGATGTCATAATGCAACATTCCATTATGATGTCATAATGCAAAATTCCATTATGATGTCATAATGCAACATTCCATTATGATGTCATAATGCAAAATTCCATTATGATGTCATAATGCAAAATTCCATTATGATGTCATAATGTAAAAATTCCATTATGATGTCATAATGCAACATTCCATTATGATGTCATAATGCAAAATTCCATTATGATGTCATAATGTAAAAATTCCATTATGATGTCATAATGTAAAAATTCCATTATGATGTCATAATGCAACATTCCATTATGACATAATGGAATTTTTACATTATGACATCATAATGTAACATTCCATTATGATGTCATAATGCAAAATTCCATTATGATGTCATAAAGTAAAAATTCCATTATGATGTCATAATGTAAAAATTCCATTATGATGTCATAATGCAAAATTCCATTATGATGCCATAAAGTAAAAATTCCATTATGATGTCATAATGTAAAAATTCTATTATGATGTCATAATGCAAAATTCCATTATGATGTCATAATGCAAAATTCCATTATGATGTCATAATGTAAAAATTCCATTATGATGTCATAATGCAACATTCCATTATGATGTCATAATGTAAAAATTCCATTATGATGTCATAATGCAACATTCCATTATGATGTCATAATGCAAAATTCCATTATGATGTCATAATGCCAAATTCCATTATGATGTCATAATGCAACATTCCATTATGATGTCATAATGCAAAATTCCATTATGATGTCATAATGTAAAAATTCCATTATGATGTCATAATGCAACATTCCATTATGATGTCATAAAGTAAAAATTCCATTATGATGTCATAATGTAAAAATTCTATTATGTCATAATGCAAAATTCCATTATGATGTCATAATGCAACATTCCATTATGATGTCATAATGCAAAATTCCATTATGATGTCATAATGCAACATTCCATTATGATGTCATAATGTAAAAATTCCATTATGATGTCATAATGCAACATTCCATTATGATGTCATAAAGCAAAATTCCATTATGATGTCATAATGCAAAATTCCATTATGATGTCATAATGTAAAAATTCCATTATGATGTCATAATGCAAAATTCCATTATGATGTCATAAAGTAAAAATTCCATTATGATGTCATAATGCAAAATTCCATTATGATGTCATAAAGTAAAAATTCCATTATGATGTCATAATGCAACATTCCATTATGATGTCATAATGTAAAAATTCCATTATGATGTCATAATGCAACATTCCATTATGATGTCATAATGCAAAATTCCATTATGATGTCATAATGCCAAATTCCATTATGATGTCATAATGCAACATTCCATTATGATGTCATAATGCCAAATTCCATTATGATGTCATAATGCAAAATTCCATTATGATGTCATAATGCCAAATTCCATTATGATGTCATAATGCAACATTCCATTATGATGTCATAATGCAAAATTCCATTATGATGTCATAATGCAAAATTCCATTATGATGTCATAATGTAAAAATTATATTATGATGTCATAATGCAAAATTCCATTATGCTGTCATAATGCAAAATTCCATTATGATGTCATAATGTAAAAATTCCATTATGATGTCATAATGCAACATTCCATTATGACATAATGGAATTTTTACATTATGACATCATAATGTAACATTCCATTATGATGTCATAATGCAAAATTCCATTATGATGTCATAAAGTAAAAATTCCATTATGATGTCATAATGTAAAAATTCTATTATGATGTCATAATGCAAAATTCCATTATGATGTCATAATGCAAAATTCCATTATGATGTCATAATGCAAAATTCCATTATGATGTCATAAAGTAAAAATTCCATTATGATGTCATAATGCAACATTCCATTATGATGTCATAATGCAACATTCCATTATGATGTCATAATGCCAAATTCCATTATGATGTCATAATGCCAAATTCCATTATGATGTCATAATGCCAAATTCCATTAAGATGTCATAATGCAACATTCCGTTATGATGTCATAATGCAAAATTCCATTATGATGTCATAATGTAAAAATTCCATTATGATGTCATAATGCAAAATTCCATTATGATGTCATAACGCAACATTCCATTATGATGTCATAATGCAAAATTCCATTATGATGTCATAATGTAAAAATTCCATTATGATGTCATAATGCAACATTCCATTATGATGTCATAATGCAACATTCCATTATGATGTCATAATGCAACATTCCATTATGATGTCATAAAGTAAAAATTCCATTATGATGTCATAATGTAAAAATTCTATTATGATGTCATAATGCAAAATTCCATTATGATGTCATAATGCAACATTCCATTATGATGTCATAATGCAAAATTCCATTATGATGTCATAATGCCAAATTCCATTATGATGTCATAACGCAACATTCCATTATGATGTCATAATGCAACATTCCATTATGATGTCATAATGTAAAAATTCCATTATGATGTCATAATGCAACATTCCATTATGATGTCATAATGCAAAATTCCATTATGATGTCATAATGCAAAATTCCATTATGATGTCATAATGCAACATTCCATTATGATGTCATAATGTAAAAATTCCATTATGATGTCATAATGCAACATTCCATTATGATGTCATAATGCAAAATTCCATTATGATGTCATAATGCAACATTCCATTATGATGTCATAATGCAACATTCCATTATGATGTCATAATGCAAAATTCCATTATGATGTCATAATGTAAAAATTCCATTATGGTGTCATAATGCAACATTCCATTATGATGTCATAATGCAAAATTCCATTATGATGTCATAATGCAACATTCCATTATGATGTCATAAAGTAAAAATTCCATTATGATGTCATAATGTAAAAATTCTATTATGATGTCATAATGCAAAATTCCATTATGATGTCATAATGCAACATTCCATTATGATGTCATAATGTAAAAATTCCATTATGATGTCATAATGCAACATTCCATTATGATGTCATAATGTAAAAATTCCATTATGATGTTATAATGCAACATTCCATTATGATGTCATAATGCAACATTCCATTATGATGTCATAATGCAAAATTCCATTATGATGTCATTATGCAACATTCCATTATGATGTCATAATGTAAAAATTCCATTATGATGTCATAATGCAACATTCCATTATGATGTCATAATGCAAAATTCCATTATGATGTCATAATGCAAAATTCCATTATGATGTCATAATGTAAAATTTCCATTATGATGTCATAATGCAAAATTCCATTATGATGTCATAATGCAAAATTCCATTATGATGTCATAATGCAACATTCCATTATGATGTCATAAAGTAAAAATTCCATTATGATGTCATAATGTAAAAATTCTATTATGATGTCATAATGCAAAATTCCATTATGATGTCATAATGTAAAAATTCCATTATGATGTCATAATGCAACATTCCATTATGATGTCATCAAGTAAAAATTCCATTATGATGTCATAATGTAAAAATTCTATTATGATGTCATAATGCAAAATTCCATTATGATGTCATAATGCAACATTCCATTATGATGTCATAATGCAAAATTCCATTATGATGTCATAATGCAACATTCCATTATGATGTCATAATGCAAAATTCCATTATGATGTCATAATGCAAAATTCCATTATGATGTCATAATGTAAAAATTCCATTATGATGTCATAATGCAACATTCCATTATGATGTCATAAAGTAAAAATTCCATTATGATGTCATAATGTAAAAATTCTATTATGATGTCATAATGCAAAATTCCATTATGATGTCATAATGCAACATTCCATTATGATGTCATAATGCAAAATTCCATTATGATGTCATAATGCAACATTCCATTATGATGTCATAATGCAAAATTCCATTATGATGTCATAATGCAAAATTCCATTATGATGTCATAATGCCAAATTCCATTATGATGTCATAAAGTAAAAATTCCATTATGATGTCATAATGTAAAAATTCTATTATGATGTCATAATGCAAAATTCCGTTATGATGTCATAATGCAACATTCCATTATGATGTCATAATGCAAAATTCCATTATGATGTCATAATGCAACATTCCATTATGATGTCATAATGTAAAAATTCCATTATGATGTCATAATGCAACATTCCATTATGATGTCATAATGCAACATTCCATTATGATGTCATAATGCAAAATTCCATTATGATGTCATAATGCAACATTCCATTATGATGTCATAAAGTAAAAATTCCATTATGATGTCATAATGTAAAAATTCTATTATGATGTCATAATGCAAAATTCCATTATGATGTCATAATGCAACATTCCATTATGATGTCATAATGCAAAATTCCATTATGATGTCATAATGCCAAATTCCATTATGATGTCATAATGCAACATTCCATTATGATGTCATAATGCAAAATTCCATTATGATGTCATAATGCCAAATTCCATTATGATGTCATAAAGTAAAAATTCCATTATGATGTCATAATGTAAAAATTCTATTATGATGTCATAATGCAAAATTCCGTTATGATGTCATAATGCAACATTCCATTATGATGTCATAATGCAAAATTCCATTATGATGTCATAATGCAACATTCCATTATGATGTCATAATGCAACATTCCATTATGATGTCATAATGCAAAATTCCATTATGATGTCATAATGCAACATTCCATTATGATGTCATAAAGTAAAAATTCCATTATGATGTCATAATGTAAAAATTCTATTATGATGTCATAATGCAAAATTCCATTATGATGTCATAATGCAACATTCCATTATGATGTCATAATGCAAAATTCCATTATGATGTCATAATGCCAAATTCCATTATGATGTCATAATGCAACATTCCATTATGATGTCATAATGCAAAATTCCATTATGATGTCATAATGTAAAAATTCCATTATGATGTCATAATGCAACATTCCATTATGACATAATGGAATTTTTACATTATGACATCATAATGTAACATTCCATTATGATGTCATAATGCAAAATTCCATTATGATGTCATAAAGTAAAAATTCCATTATGATGTCATAATGTAAAAATTCTATGATGTCATAATGCAAAATTCCATTATGATGTCATAATGCAACATTCCATTATGATGTCATAATGTAAAAATTCCATTATGATGTCATAATGCAACATTCCATTATGATGTCATAATGCAAAATTCCATTATGATGTCATAATGCCAAATTCCATTATGATGTTATAATGCAACATTCCATTATGATGTCATAATGCAAAATTCCATTATGATGTCATAATGTAAAAATTCCATTATGATGTCATAATGCAACATTCCATTATGATGTCATAATGCAAAATTCCATTATGATGTCATAATGCAACATTCCATTATGATGTCATAAAGTAAAAATTCCATTATGATGTCATAATGCAAAATTCCATTATGATGTCATAAAGTAAAAATTCCATTATGATGTCAATATGTAAAAATTCTATTATGATGTCATAATGCAAAATTCCATTATGATGTCATAATGCAACATTCCATTATGATGTCATAATGTAAAAATTCCATTATGATGTCATAATGCAACATTCCATTATGATGTCATAATGTAAAAATTCCATTATGATGTCATAATGCAACATTCCATTATGATGTCATAATGCAAAATTCCATTATGATGTCATAATGCCAAATTCCATTATGATGTCATAATGCAACATTCCATTATGATGTCATAATGCAAAATTCCATTATGATGTCATAATGTAAAAATTCCATTATGATGTCATAATGCAACATTCCATTATGACATAATGGAATTTTTACATTATGACATCATAATGTAACATTCCATTATGATGTCATAATGCAAAATTCCATTATGATGTCATAATGCAACATTCCATTATGATGTCATAATGCAAAATTCCATTATGATGTCATAATGTAACATTCCATTATGATGTCATAATGCAAAATTCCATTATGATGTCATAATGTAAAAATTCCATTATGATGTCATAATGCAAAATTCCATTATGATGTCATAATGTAAAAATTCCATTATGATGTCATAATGCAACACTCCATTATGATGTCATAATGTAAAAATTCCATTATGATGTCATAATGCAACATTCCATTATGATGTCATAATGCAAAATTCTATTATGATGTCATAATGCAAAATTCCATTATGATGTCATAATGCAACATTCCATTATGATGTCATAATGTAAAAATTCCATTATGATGTCATAATGCAACATTCCATTATGATGTCATAATGTAAAAATTCCATTATGATGTCATAATGCAACATTCCATTATGATGTCATAATGCAAAATTCCATTATGATGTCATAATGCCAAATTCCATTATGATGTCATAATGCAACATTCCATTATGATGTCATAATGCAAAATTCCATTATGATGTCATAATGTAAAAATTCCATTATGATGTCATAATGCAACATTCCATTATGACATAATGGAATTTTTACATTATGACATCATAATGTAACATTCCATTATGATGTCATAATGCAAAATTCCATTATGATGTCATAATGCAACATTCCATTATGATGTCATAATGCAAAATTCCATTATGATGTCATAATGTAACATTCCATTATGATGTCATAATGCAAAATTCCATTATGATGTCATAATGTAAAAATTCCATTATGATGTCATAATGCAAAATTCCATTATGATGTCATAATGTAAAAATTCCATTATGATGTCATAATGCAACACTCCATTATGATGTCATAATGTAAAAATTCCATTATGATGTCATAATGCAACATTCCATTATGATGTCATAATGCAAAATTCCATTATGATGTCATAATGCAAAATTCCATTATGATGTCATAATGTAAAAATTCCATTATGATGTCATAATGCAACATTCCATTATGATGTCATAATGCAACATTCCATTATGATGTCATAATGCAAAATTCCATTATGATGTCATAATGCAAAACTCCATTATGATGTCATAATGCAACATTCCATTATGATGTCATAATGCAAAATTCCATTATGATGTCATAATGCAACATTCCATTATGATGTCATAATGTAACATTCCATTATGATGTCATAATGCAAAGTTCCATTATGATGTCATAATGTAAAAATTCCATTATGATGTCATAATGCAACATTCCATTATGATGTCATAATGCAAAATTCCATTATGATGTCATAATGTAACATTACATTATGATGTCATAATGCAAAGTTCCATTATGATGTCATAATGTAAAAATTCCATTATGATGTCAATGCAACATTCCATTATGATGTCATAATGCAACATTCCATTATGATGTCATAATGCAAAATTCCATTATGATGTCATAATGCAACATTCCATTATGATGTCATAACGTAAAAATTCCATTATGATGTCATAATGCAACATTCCATTATGATGTCATAATGCAAAATTCCATTATGATGTCATAATGCAAAATTCCATTATGATGTCCTAATGTAAAAATTCCATTATGATGTCATAATGCAACATTCCATTATGATGTCATAATGTAAAAATTCCATTATGATGTTATAATGCAACATTCCATTATGATGTCATAATGCAACATTCCATTATGATGTCATAATGTAAAAATTCCATTATGATGTCATAATGTAAAAATTCCATTATGATGTCATAATGTAAAAATTCCATTATGATGTCATAATGCAACATTCCATTATGATGTCATAAAGCAAAATTCCATTATGATGTCATAATGCAAAATTTCATTATGATGTCATAATGTAAAAATTCCATTATGATGTCATAATGCAAAATTCCATTATGATGTCATAAAGTAAAAATTCCATTATGATGTCATAATGCAAAATTCCATTATGATGTCATAAAGTAAAAATTCCATTATGATGTCATAATGCAACATTCCATTATGATGTCATAATGTAAAAATTCCATTATGATGTCATAATGCAACATTCCATTATGATGTCATAATGCAAAATTCCATTATGATGTCATAATGCCAAATTCCATTATGATGTCATAATGCAACATTCCATTATGATGTCATAATGCCAAATTCCATTATGATGTCATAATGCAAAATTCCATTATGATGTCATAATGCCAAATTCCATTATGATGTCATAATGCAACATTCCATTATGATGTCATAATGCAAAATTCCATTATGATGTCATAATGCAAAATTCCATTATGATGTCATAATGCAACATTCCATTATGATGTCATAATGTAAAAATTCCATTATGATGTCATAATGCAACATTCCATTATGATGTCATAATGCAAAATTCCATTATGATGTCATAATGCCAAATTCCATTATGATGTCATAATGCAACATTCCATTATGATGTCATAATGCAAAATTCCATTATGATGTCATAATGTAAAAATTCCATTATGGTGTCATAATGCAACATTCCATTATGATGTCATAATGCAAAATTCCATTATGATGTCATAATGCAACATTCCATTATGATGTCATAAAGTAAAAATTCCATTATGATGTCATAATGTAAAAATTCTATTATGATGTCATAATGCAAAATTCCATTATGATGTCATAATGCAACATTCCATTATGATGTCATAATGTAAAAATTCCATTATGATGTCATAATGCAACATTCCATTATGATGTCATAATGTAAAAATTCCATTATGATGTCATAATGCAACATTCCATTATGATGTCATAATGCAACATTCCATTATGATGTCATAATGCAAAATTCCATTATGATGTCATAATGCAACATTCCATTATGATGTCATAATGTAAAAATTCCATTATGATGTCATAATGCAACATTCCATTATGATGTCATAATGCAAAATTCCATTATTATGTCATAATGCAAAATTCCATTATGATGTCATAATGTAAAAATTCCATTATGATGTCATAATGCAAAATTCCATTATGATGTCATAATGCAAAATTCCATTATGATGTCATAATGCAACATTCCATTATGATGTCATAAAGTAAAAATTCCATTATGATGTCATAATGTAAAAATTCTATTATGATGTCATAATGCAAAATTCCATTATGATGTCATAATGTAAAAATTCCATTATGATGTCATAATGCAACATTCCATTATGATGTCATAAAGTAAAAATTCCATTATGATGTCATAATGTAAAAATTCTATTATGATGTCATAATGCAAAATTCCATTATGATGTCATAATGCAACATTCCATTATGATGTCATAATGCAAAATTCCATTATGATGTCATAATGCAACATTCCATTATGATGTCATAATGCAAAATTCCATTATGATGTCATAATGCAAAATTCCATTATGATGTCATAATGTAAAAATTCCATTATGATGTCATAATGCAACATTCCATTATGATGTCATAAAGTAAAAATTCCATTATGATGTCATAATGTAAAAATTCTATTATGATGTCATAATGCAAAATTCCATTATGATGTCATAATGCAACATTCCATTATGATGTCATAATGCAAAATTCCATTATGATGTCATAATGCAACATTCCATTATGATGTCATAATGCAAAATTCCATTATGATGTCATAATGCAAAATTCCATTATGATGTCATAATGCCAAATTCCATTATGATGTCATAAAGTAAAAATTCCATTATGATGTCATAATGTAAAAATTCTATTATGATGTCATAATGCAAAATTCCGTTATGATGTCATAATGCAACATTCCATTATGATGTCATAATGCAAAATTCCATTATGATGTCATAATGCAACATTCCATTATGATGTCATAATGTAAAAATTCCATTATGATGTCATAATGCAACATTCCATTATGATGTCATAATGTAAAAATTCCATTATGATGTTATAATGCAACATTCCATTATGATGTCATAATGCAACATTCCATTATGATGTCATAATGCAACATTCCATTATGATGTCATAAAGTAAAAATTCCATTATGATGTCATAATGTAAAAATTCTATTATGATGTCATAATGCAAAATTCCATTATGATGTCATAATGTAAAAATTCCATTATGATGTCATAATGCAACATTCCATTATGATGTCATAAAGTAAAAATTCCATTATGATGTCATAATGTAAAAATTCTATTATGATGTCATAATGCAAAATTCCATTATGATGTCATAATGCAACATTCCATTATGATGTCATAATGCAAAATTCCATTATGATGTCATAATGCAACATTCCATTATGATGTCATAATGCAAAATTCCATTATGATGTCATAATGCAAAATTCCATTATGATGTCATAATGTAAAAATTCCATTATGATGTCATAATGCAACATTCCATTATGATGTCATAAAGTAAAAATTCCATTATGATGTCATAATGTAAAAATTCTATTATGATGTCATAATGCAAAATTCCATTATGATGTCATAATGCAACATTCCATTATGATGTCATAATGCAAAATTCCATTATGATGTCATAATGCAACATTCCATTATGATGTCATAATGCAACATTCCATTATGATGTCATAATGCAAAATTCCATTATGATGTCATAATGCAACATTCCATTATGATGTCATAAAGTAAAAATTCCATTATGATGTCATAATGTAAAAATTCTATTATGATGTCATAATGCAAAATTCCATTATGATGTCATAATGCAACATTCCATTATGATGTCATAATGCAAAATTCCATTATGATGTCATAATGCCAAATTCCATTATGATGTCATAATGCAACATTCCATTATGATGTCATAATGCAAAATTCCATTATGATGTCATAATGTAAAAATTCCATTATGATGTCATAATGCAACATTCCATTATGACATAATGGAATTTTTACATTATGACATCATAATGTAACATTCCATTATGATGTCATAATGCAAAATTCCATTATGATGTCATAAAGTAAAAATTCCATTATGATGTCATAATGTAAAAATTCTATGATGTCATAATGCAAAATTCCATTATGATGTCATAATGCAACATTCCATTATGATGTCATAATGTAAAAATTCCATTATGATGTCATAATGCAACATTCCATTATGATGTCATAATGCAAAATTCCATTATGATGTCATAATGCCAAATTCCATTATGATGTTATAATGCAACATTCCATTATGATGTCATAATGCAAAATTCCATTATGATGTCATAATGTAAAAATTCCATTATGATGTCATAATGCAACATTCCATTATGATGTCATAATGCAAAATTCCATTATGATGTCATAATGCAACATTCCATTATGATGTCATAAAGTAAAAATTCCATTATGATGTCATAATGCAAAATTCCATTATGATGTCATAAAGTAAAAATTCCATTATGATGTCAATATGTAAAAATTCTATTATGATGTCATAATGCAAAATTCCATTATGATGTCATAATGCAACATTCCATTATGATGTCATAATGTAAAAATTCCATTATGATGTCATAATGCAACATTCCATTATGATGTCATAATGTAAAAATTCCATTATGATGTCATAATGCAACATTCCATTATGATGTCATAATGCAAAATTCCATTATGATGTCATAATGCCAAATTCCATTATGATGTCATAATGCAACATTCCATTATGATGTCATAATGCAAAATTCCATTATGATGTCATAATGTAAAAATTCCATTATGATGTCATAATGCAACATTCCATTATGACATAATGGAATTTTTACATTATGACATCATAATGTAACATTCCATTATGATGTCATAATGCAAAATTCCATTATGATGTCATAATGCAACATTCCATTATGATGTCATAATGCAAAATTCCATTATGATGTCATAATGTAACATTCCATTATGATGTCATAATGCAAAATTCCATTATGATGTCATAATGTAAAAATTCCATTATGATGTCATAATGCAAAATTCCATTATGATGTCATAATGTAAAAATTCCATTATGATGTCATAATGCAACACTCCATTATGATGTCATAATGTAAAAATTCCATTATGATGTCATAATGCAACATTCCATTATGATGTCATAATGCAAAATTCCATTATGATGTCATAATGCAAAATTCCATTATGATGTCATAATGTAAAAATTCCATTATGATGTCATAATGCAACATTCCATTATGATGTCATAATGCAACATTCCATTATGATGTCATAATGCAAAATTCCATTATGATGTCATAATGCAAAACTCCATTATGATGTCATAATGCAACATTCCATTATGATGTCATAATGCAAAATTCCATTATGATGTCATAATGCAACATTCCATTATGATGTCATAATGTAACATTCCATTATGATGTCATAATGCAAAGTTCCATTATGATGTCATAATGTAAAAATTCCATTATGATGTCATAATGCAACATTCCATTATGATGTCATAATGCAAAATTCCATTATGATGTCATAATGTAACATTACATTATGATGTCATAATGCAAAGTTCCATTATGATGTCATAATGTAAAAATTCCATTATGATGTCAATGCAACATTCCATTATGATGTCATAATGCAACATTCCATTATGATGTCATAATGCAAAATTCCATTATGATGTCATAATGCAACATTCCATTATGATGTCATAACGTAAAAATTCCATTATGATGTCATAATGCAACATTCCATTATGATGTCATAATGCAAAATTCCATTATGATGTCATAATGCAAAATTCCATTATGATGTCCTAATGTAAAAATTCCATTATGATGTCATAATGCAACATTCCATTATGATGTCATAATGTAAAAATTCCATTATGATGTTATAATGCAACATTCCATTATGATGTCATAATGCAACATTCCATTATGATGTCATAATGTAAAAATTCCATTATGATGTCATAATGTAAAAATTCCATTATGATGTCATAATGTAAAAATTCCATTATGATGTCATAATGCAACATTCCATTATGATGTCATAAAGCAAAATTCCATTATGATGTCATAATGCAAAATTTCATTATGATGTCATAATGTAAAAATTCCATTATGATGTCATAATGCAAAATTCCATTATGATGTCATAAAGTAAAAATTCCATTATGATGTCATAATGCAAAATTCCATTATGATGTCATAAAGTAAAAATTCCATTATGATGTCATAATGCAACATTCCATTATGATGTCATAATGTAAAAATTCCATTATGATGTCATAATGCAACATTCCATTATGATGTCATAATGCAAAATTCCATTATGATGTCATAATGCCAAATTCCATTATGATGTCATAATGCAACATTCCATTATGATGTCATAATGCCAAATTCCATTATGATGTCATAATGCAAAATTCCATTATGATGTCATAATGCCAAATTCCATTATGATGTCATAATGCAACATTCCATTATGATGTCATAATGCAAAATTCCATTATGATGTCATAATGCAAAATTCCATTATGATGTCATAATGCAACATTCCATTATGATGTCATAATGTAAAAATTCCATTATGATGTCATAATGCAACATTCCATTATGATGTCATAATGCAAAATTCCATTATGATGTCATAATGCCAAATTCCATTATGATGTCATAATGCAACATTCCATTATGATGTCATAATGCAAAATTCCATTATGATGTCATAATGTAAAAATTCCATTATGGTGTCATAATGCAACATTCCATTATGATGTCATAATGCAAAATTCCATTATGATGTCATAATGCAACATTCCATTATGATGTCATAAAGTAAAAATTCCATTATGATGTCATAATGTAAAAATTCTATTATGATGTCATAATGCAAAATTCCATTATGATGTCATAATGCAACATTCCATTATGATGTCATAATGTAAAAATTCCATTATGATGTCATAATGCAACATTCCATTATGATGTCATAATGTAAAAATTCCATTATGATGTCATAATGCAACATTCCATTATGATGTCATAATGCAACATTCCATTATGATGTCATAATGCAAAATTCCATTATGATGTCATAATGCAACATTCCATTATGATGTCATAATGTAAAAATTCCATTATGATGTCATAATGCAACATTCCATTATGATGTCATAATGCAAAATTCCATTATTATGTCATAATGCAAAATTCCATTATGATGTCATAATGTAAAAATTCCATTATGATGTCATAATGCAAAATTCCATTATGATGTCATAATGCAAAATTCCATTATGATGTCATAATGCAACATTCCATTATGATGTCATAAAGTAAAAATTCCATTATGATGTCATAATGTAAAAATTCTATTATGATGTCATAATGCAAAATTCCATTATGATGTCATAATGTAAAAATTCCATTATGATGTCATAATGCAACATTCCATTATGATGTCATAAAGTAAAAATTCCATTATGATGTCATAATGTAAAAATTCTATTATGATGTCATAATGCAAAATTCCATTATGATGTCATAATGCAACATTCCATTATGATGTCATAATGCAAAATTCCATTATGATGTCATAATGCAACATTCCATTATGATGTCATAATGCAAAATTCCATTATGATGTCATAATGCAAAATTCCATTATGATGTCATAATGTAAAAATTCCATTATGATGTCATAATGCAACATTCCATTATGATGTCATAAAGTAAAAATTCCATTATGATGTCATAATGTAAAAATTCTATTATGATGTCATAATGCAAAATTCCATTATGATGTCATAATGCAACATTCCATTATGATGTCATAATGCAAAATTCCATTATGATGTCATAATGCAACATTCCATTATGATGTCATAATGCAAAATTCCATTATGATGTCATAATGCAAAATTCCATTATGATGTCATAATGCCAAATTCCATTATGATGTCATAAAGTAAAAATTCCATTATGATGTCATAATGTAAAAATTCTATTATGATGTCATAATGCAAAATTCCGTTATGATGTCATAATGCAACATTCCATTATGATGTCATAATGCAAAATTCCATTATGATGTCATAATGCAACATTCCATTATGATGTCATAATGTAAAAATTCCATTATGATGTCATAATGCAACATTCCATTATGATGTCATAATGTAAAAATTCCATTATGATGTTATAATGCAACATTCCATTATGATGTCATAATGCAACATTCCATTATGATGTCATAATGCAACATTCCATTATGATGTCATAAAGTAAAAATTCCATTATGATGTCATAATGTAAAAATTCTATTATGATGTCATAATGCAAAATTCCATTATGATGTCATAATGTAAAAATTCCATTATGATGTCATAATGCAACATTCCATTATGATGTCATAAAGTAAAAATTCCATTATGATGTCATAATGTAAAAATTCTATTATGATGTCATAATGCAAAATTCCATTATGATGTCATAATGCAACATTCCATTATGATGTCATAATGCAAAATTCCATTATGATGTCATAATGCAACATTCCATTATGATGTCATAATGCAAAATTCCATTATGATGTCATAATGCAAAATTCCATTATGATGTCATAATGTAAAAATTCCATTATGATGTCATAATGCAACATTCCATTATGATGTCATAAAGTAAAAATTCCATTATGATGTCATAATGTAAAAATTCTATTATGATGTCATAATGCAAAATTCCATTATGATGTCATAATGCAACATTCCATTATGATGTCATAATGCAAAATTCCATTATGATGTCATAATGCAACATTCCATTATGATGTCATAATGCAAAATTCCATTATGATGTCATAATGCAAAATTCCATTATGATGTCATAATGCCAAATTCCATTATGATGTCATAAAGTAAAAATTCCATTATGATGTCATAATGTAAAAATTCTATTATGATGTCATAATGCAAAATTCCATTATGATGTCATAATGCAACATTCCATTATGATGTCATAATGCAAAATTCCATTATGATGTCATAATGCCAAATTCCATTATGATGTCATAATGCAACATTCCATTATGATGTCATAATGCAAAATTCCATTATGATGTCATAATGTAAAAATTCCATTATGATGTCATAATGCAACATTCCATTATGACATAATGGAATTTTTACATTATGACATCATAATGTAACATTCCATTATGATGTCATAATGCAAAATTCCATTATGATGTCATAAAGTAAAAATTCCATTATGATGTCATAATGTAAAAATTCTATTATGATGTCATAATGCAAAATTCCATTATGATGTCATAATGCAACATTCCATTATGATGTCATAATGTAAAAATTCCATTATGATGTCATAATGCAACATTCCATTATGATGTCATAATGCAAAATTCCATTATGATGTCATAATGCCAAATTCCATTATGATGTTATAATGCAACATTCCATTATGATGTCATAATGCAAAATTCCATTATGATGTCATAATGTAAAAATTCCATTATGATGTCATAATGCAACATTCCATTATGATGTCATAATGCAAAATTCCATTATGATGTCATAATGCAACATTCCATTATGATGTCATAAAGTAAAAATTCCATTATGATGTCATAATGCCAAATTCCATTATGATGTCATAATGCAAAATTCCATTATGATGTCATAATGCAAAATTCCATTATGATGTCATAATGTAAAAATTCCATTATGATGTCATAATGCAACATTCCATTATGACATAATGGAATTTTTACATTATGACATCATAATGTAACATTCCATTATGATGTCATAATGCAAAATTCCATTATGATGTCATAAAGTAAAAATTCCATTATGATGTCATAATGTAAAAATTCTATTATGATGTCATAATGCAAAATTCCATTATGATGTCATAATGCAACATTCCATTATGATGTCATAATGTAAAAATTCCATTATGATGTCATAATGCAACATTCCATTATGATGTCATAATGCAAAATTCCATTATGATGTCATAATGCCAAATTCCATTATGATGTTATAATGCAACATTCCATTATGATGTCATAATGCAAAATTCCATTATGATGTCATAATGTAAAAATTCCATTATGATGTCATAATGCAACATTCCATTATGATGTCATAATGCAAAATTCCATTATGATGTCATAATGCAACATTCCATTATGATGTCATAAAGTAAAAATTCCATTATGATGTCATAATGCAAAATTCCATTATGATGTCATAATGCAAAATTCCATTATGATGTCATAATGCAAAATTCCATTATGATGTCATAATGTAAAAATTCCATTATGATGTCATAATGCAAAATTCCATTATGATGTCATAAAGTAAAAATTCCATTATGATGTCAATATGTAAAAATTCTATTATGATGTCATAATGCAAAATTCCATTATGATGTCATAATGCAACATTCCATTATGATGTCATAATGTAAAAATTCCATTATGATGTCATAATGCAACATTCCATTATGATGTCATAATGTAAAAATTCCATTATGATGTCATAATGCAACATTCCATTATGATGTCATAATGCAAAATTCCATTATGATGTCATAATGCCAAATTCCATTATGATGTCATAATGCAACATTCCATTATGATGTCATAATGCAAAATTCCATTATGATGTCATAATGTAAAAATTCCATTATGATGTCATAATGCAACATTCCATTATGACATAATGGAATTTTTACATTATGACATCATAATGTAACATTCCATTATGATGTCATAATGCAAAATTCCATTATGATGTCATAATGCAACATTCCATTATGATGTCATAATGCAAAATTCCATTATGATGTCATAATGTAACATTCCATTATGATGTCATAATGCAAAGTTCCATTATGATGTCATAATGTAAAAATTCCATTATGATGTCATAATGTAAAAATTCCATTATGATGTCATAATGCAACATTCCATTATGATGTCATAATGCAACATTCCATTATGATGTCATAATGCAAAATTCCATTATGATGTCATAATGCAAAGTTCCATTATGATGTCATAATGCAAAATTCCATTATGATGTCATAATGCAAAATTCCATTATGATGTCATAATGTAAAAATTCCATTATGATGTCATAATGCAACATTCCATTATGAAGTCATAATGCAACATTCCATTATGATGTCATAATGCAAAATTCCATTATGATGTCATAATGCAAAATTCCATTATGATGTCATAATGCAACATTCCATTATGATGTCATAATGCAAAATTCCATTATGATGTCATAATGCAACATTCCATTATGATGTCATAATGTAACATTCCATTATGATGTCATAATGCAAAGTTCCATTATGATGTCATAATGTAAAAATTCCATTATGATGTCATAATGCAACATTCCATTATGATGTCATAATGCAAAATTCCATTATGATGTCATAATGCAACATTCCATTATGATGTCATAATGCAAAGTTCCATTATGATGTCATAATGTAAAAATTCCATTATGATGTCATAATGCAACATTCCATTATGATGTCATAATGCAAAATTCCATTATGATGTCATAATGCAACATTCCATTATGATGTCATAATGCAAAGTTCCATTATGATGTCATAATGTAAAAATTCCATTATGATGTCATAATGCAACATTCCATTATGATGTCATAATGTAAAAATTCCATTATGATGTTATAATGCAACATTCCATTATGATGTCATAATGCAACATTCCATTATGATGTCATAATGTAAAAATTCCATTATGATGTCATAATGTAAAAATTCCATTATGATGTCATAATGCAACATTCCATTATGATGTCATAATGCAAAATGCCATTATGATGTCATAATGCCAAATTCCATTATGATGTCATAATGCCAAATTCCATTATGATGTCATAATGCAACATTCCATTATGATGTCATAATGCAAAATTCCATTATGATGTCATAATTTAAAAATTCCATTATGATGTCATAATGCAAAATTCCATTATGATTTCATAACGCAACATTCCATTATGATGTCATAATGCAAAATTCCATTATGATGTCATAATGTAACATTCCATTATGATGTCATAATGCAAAATTCCATTATGATGTCATAATGCAAAATTCCATTATGATGTCATAATGTAAAAATTCCATTATGATGTCATAGTGCAACATTCCATTATGATGTCATAATGTAAAAATTCCATTATGATGTTATAATGCAACATTCCATTATGATGTCATAATGCAACATTCCATTATGATGTCATAATGCAAAATTCCATTATGATGCCATAATGCAACATTCCATTATGATGTCATAATGCAAAATTCCATTATGATGTCATAATGTAACATTCCATCATGATGTCATAATGCAAAGTTCCATTATGATGTCATAATGTAAAAATTCCATTATGATGTCATAATGTAAAAATTCCATTATGATGTCATAATGCAACATTCCATTATGACATAATGGAATTTTTACATTATGACATCATAATGTAACATTACATTATGATGTCATAATGCAAAATTCCATTATGATGTCATAATGTAACATTCCATTATGATGTCATAATGCAAAGTTCCATTATGATGTCATAATGTAAAAATTCCATTATGATGTCATAATGCAACATTCCATTATGATGTCATAATGCAACATTCCATTATGATGTCATAATGCAAAATTCCATTATGATGTCATAATGCAACATTCCATTATGATGTCATAATGCAAAATTCCATTATGATGTCATAATGCAAAATTCCATTATGATGTCATAATGTAAAAATTCCATTATGATGTCATAATGCAAAATTCCATTATGATGTCATAATGTAAAAATTCCATTATGATGTCATAATGTAAAAATTCCATTATGATGTCATAATGCAACATTCCATTATGACATAATGGAATTTTTACATTATGACATCATAATGTAACATTCCATTATGATATCATAATGCAAAATTCCATTATGATGTCATAAAGTAAAAATTCCATTATGATGTCATAATGTAAAAATTCCATTATGATGTCATAATGTAAAAATTCCATTATGATGTTATAATGCAAAATTCCATTATGATGTCATAATGCAAAATTCCATTATGATGTCATAATGTAAAAATTCCATTATGATGTCATAATGCAACATTCCATTATGATGTCATAATGCAAAATTCCATTATGATGTCATAATGCAACATTCCATTATGATGTCATAAAGTAAAAATTCCATTATGATGTCATAATGCCAAATTCCATTATGATGTCATAATGCAACATTCCATTATGATGTCATAATGCAAAATTCCATTATGATGTCATAATGTAAAAATTCCATTATGATGTCATAATGCAACATTCCATTATGACATAATGGAATTTTTACATTATGACATCATAATGTAACATTCCATTATGATGTCATAATGCAAAATTCCATTATGATGTCATAAAGTAAAAATTCCATTATGATGTCATAATGTAAAAATTCTATTATGATGTCATAATGCAAAATTCCATTATGATGTCATAATGCAACATTCCATTATGATGTCATAATGTAAAAATTCCATTATGATGTCATAATGCAACATTCCATTATGATGTCATAATGCAAAATTCCATTATGATGTCATAATGCCAAATTCCATTATGATGTTATAATGCAACATTCCATTATGATGTCATAATGCAAAATTCCATTATGATGTCATAATGTAAACATTCCATTATGATGTCATAATGCAACATTCCATTATGATGTCATAATGCAAAATTCCATTATGATGTCATAATGCAACATTCCATTATGATGTCATAAAGTAAAAATTCCATTATGATGTCATAATGCAAAATTCCATTATGATGTCATAATGCAAAATTCCATTATGATGTCATAATGCAAAATTCCATTATGATGTCATAATGTAAAAATTCCATTATGATGTCATAATGCAAAATTCCATTATGATGTCATAAAGTAAAAATTCCATTATGATGTCAATATGTAAAAATTCTATTATGATGTCATAATGCAAAATTCCATTATGATGTCATAATGCAACATTCCATTATGATGTCATAATGTAAAAATTCCATTATGATGTCATAATGCAACATTCCATTATGATGTCATAATGTAAAAATTCCATTATGATGTCATAATGCAACATTCCATTATGATGTCATAATGCAAAATTCCATTATGATGTCATAATGCCAAATTCCATTATGATGTCATAATGCAACATTCCATTATGATGTCATAATGCAAAATTCCATTATGATGTCATAATGTAAAAATTCCATTATGATGTCATAATGCAACATTCCATTATGACATAATGGAATTTTTACATTATGACATCATAATGTAACATTCCATTATGATGTCATAATGCAAAATTCCATTATGATGTCATAATGCAACATTCCATTATGATGTCATAATGCAAAATTCCATTATGATGTCATAATGTAACATTCCATTATGATGTCATAATGCAAAGTTCCATTATGATGTCATAATGTAAAAATTCCATTATGATGTCATAATGTAAAAATTCCATTATGATGTCATAATGCAACATTCCATTATGATGTCATAATGCAACATTCCATTATGATGTCATAATGCAACATTCCATTATGATGTCATAATGCAAAATTCCATTATGATGTCATAATGCAAAGTTCCATTATGATGTCATAATGTAAAAATTCTATTATGATGTTATAATGCAACATTCCATTATGATGTCATAATGCAACATTCCATTATGATGTCATAATGTAAAAATTCCATTATGATGTCATAATGTAAAAATTCCATTATGATGTCATAATGCAACATTCCATTATGATGTCATAATGCAAAATGCCATTATGATGTCATAATGCCAAATTCCATTATGATGTCATAATGCCAAATTCCATTATGATGTCATAATGCAACATTCCATTATGATGTCATAATGCAAAATTCCATTATGATGTCATAATTTAAAAATTCCATTATGATGTCATAATGCAAAATTCCATTATGATTTCATAACGCAACATTCCATTATGATGTCATAATGCAAAATTCCATTATGATGTCATAATGTAACATTCCATTATGATGTCATAATGCAAAATTCCATTATGATGTCATAATGCAAAATTCCATTATGATGTCATAATGTAAAAATTCCATTATGATGTCATAGTGCAACATTCCATTATGATGTCATAATGTAAAAATTCCATTATGATGTTATAATGCAACATTCCATTATGATGTCATAATGCAACATTCCATTATGATGTCATAATGCAAAATTCCATTATGATGCCATAATGCAACATTGCATTATGATGTCATAATGCAAAATTCCATTATGATGTCATAATGTAACATTCCATCATGATGTCATAATGCAAAGTTCCATTATGATGTCATAATGTAAAAATTCCATTATGATGTCATAATGTAAAAATTCCATTATGATGTCATAATGCAACATTCCATTATGACATAATGGAATTTTTACATTATGACATCATAATGTAACATTACATTATGATGTCATAATGCAAAATTCCATTATGATGTCATAATGTAACATTCCATTATGATGTCATAATGCAAAGTTCCATTATGATGTCATAATGTAAAAATTCCATTATGATGTCATAATGCAACATTCCATTATGATGTCATAATGCAACATTCCATTATGATGTCATAATGCAAAATTCCATTATGATGTCATAATGCAACATTCCATTATGATGTCATAATGCAAAATTCCATTATGATGTCATAATGCAAAATTCCATTATGATGTCATAATGTAAAAATTCCATTATGATGTCATAATGCAAAATTCCATTATGATGTCATAATGTAAAAATTCCATTATGATGTCATAATGTAAAAATTCCATTATGATGTCATAATGCAACATTCCATTATGACATAATGGAATTTTTACATTATGACATCATAATGTAACATTCCATTATGATATCATAATGCAAAATTCCATTATGATGTCATAAAGTAAAAATTCCATTATGATGTCATAATGTAAAAATTCCATTATGATGTCATAATGTAAAAATTCCATTATGATGTTATAATGCAAAATTCCATTATGATGTCATAATGCAAAATTCCATTATGATGTCATAATGTAAAAATTCCATTATGATGTCATAATGCAACATTCCATTATGATGTCATAATGCAAAATTCCATTATGATGTCATAATGCAACATTCCATTATGATGTCATAAAGTAAAAATTCCATTATGATGTCATAATGCCAAATTCCATTATGATGTCATAATGCAACATTCCATTATGATGTCATAATGCAAAATTCCATTATGATGTCATAATGTAAAAATTCCATTATGATGTCATAATGCAACATTCCATTATGACATAATGGAATTTTTACATTATGACATCATAATGTAACATTCCATTATGATGTCATAATGCAAAATTCCATTATGATGTCATAAAGTAAAAATTCCATTATGATGTCATAATGTAAAAATTCTATTATGATGTCATAATGCAAAATTCCATTATGATGTCATAATGCAACATTCCATTATGATGTCATAATGTAAAAATTCCATTATGATGTCATAATGCAACATTCCATTATGATGTCATAATGCAAAATTCCATTATGATGTCATAATGCCAAATTCCATTATGATGTTATAATGCAACATTCCATTATGATGTCATAATGCAAAATTCCATTATGATGTCATAATGTAAAAATTCCATTATGATGTCATAATGCAAAATTCCATTATGATGTCATAATG
Source organism: Eleutherodactylus coqui (assembly GCF_035609145.1). Classification (NCBI taxonomy): domain Eukaryota; kingdom Metazoa; phylum Chordata; class Amphibia; order Anura; family Eleutherodactylidae; genus Eleutherodactylus; species Eleutherodactylus coqui. The sequence continues at coordinate 1,580,616 of NW_027102475.1, read as the reverse complement.
CAAAATTCCATTATGATGTCATAATGCAACATTCCATTATGATGTCATAAAGTAAAAATTCCATTATGATGTCATAATGCAAAATTCCATTATGATGTCATAATGCAAAATTCCATTATGATGTCATAATGCAAAATTCCATTATGATGTCATAATGTAAAAATTCCATTATGATGTCATAATGCAAAATTCCATTATGATGTCATAAAGTAAAAATTCCATTATGATGTCAATATGTAAAAATTCTATTATGATGTCATAATGCAAAATTCCATTATGATGTCATAATGCAACATTCCATTATGATGTCATAATGTAAAAATTCCATTATGATGTCATAATGCAACATTCCATTATGATGTCATAATGTAAAAATTCCATTATGATGTCATAATGCAACATTCCATTATGATGTCATAATGCAAAATTCCATTATGATGTCATAATGCCAAATTCCATTATGATGTCATAATGCAACATTCCATTATGATGTCATAATGCAAAATTCCATTATGATGTCATAATGTAAAAATTCCATTATGATGTCATAATGCAACATTCCATTATGACATAATGGAATTTTTACATTATGACATCATAATGTAACATTCCATTATGATGTCATAATGCAAAATTCCATTATGATGTCATAATGCAACATTCCATTATGATGTCATAATGCAAAATTCCATTATGATGTCATAATGTAACATTCCATTATGATGTCATAATGCAAAGTTCCATTATGATGTCATAATGTAAAAATTCCATTATGATGTCATAATGTAAAAATTCCATTATGATGTCATAATGCAACATTCCATTATGATGTCATAATGCAACATTCCATTATGATGTCATAATGCAAAATTCCATTATGATGTCATAATGCAAAGTTCCATTATGATGTCATAATGCAAAATCCCATTATGATGTCATAATGCAAAATTCCATTATGATGTCATAATGTAAAAATTCCATTATGATGTCATAATGCAACATTCCATTATGAAGTCATAATGCAACATTCCATTATGATGTCATAATGCAAAATTCCATTATGATGTCATAATGCAAAATTCCATTATGATGTCATAATGCAACATTCCATTATGATGTCATAATGCAAAATTCCATTATGATGTCATAATGCAACATTCCATTATGATGTCATAATGTAACATTCCATTATGATGTCATAATGCAAAGTTCCATTATGATGTCATAATGTAAAAATTCCATTATGATGTCATAATGCAACATTCCATTATGTCATAATGCAAAATTCCATTATGATGTCATAATGCAACATTCCATTATGATGTCATAATGCAAAGTTCCATTATGATGTCATAATGTAAAAATTCCATTATGATGTCATAATGCAACATTCCATTATGATGTCATAATGCAACATTCCATTATGATGTCATAATGCAAAATTCCATTATGATGTCATAATGCAACATTCCATTATGATGTCATAACGTAAAAATTCCATTATGATGTCATAATGCAACATTCCATTATGATGTCATAATGCAAAATTCCATTATGATGTCATAATGCAAAATTCCATTATGATGTCATAATGTAAAAATTCCATTATGATGTCATAATGCAACATTCCATTATGATGTCATAATGTAAAAATTCCATTATGATGTTATAATGCAACATTCCATTATGATGTCATAATGCAACATTCCATTATGATGTCATAATGTAAAAATTCCATTATGATGTCATAATGTAAAAATTCCATTATGATGTCATAATGCAACATTCCATTATGATGTCATAATGCAAAATGCCATTATGATGTCATAATGCCAAATTCCATTATGATGTCATAATGCCAAATTCCATTATGATGTCATAATGCAACATTCCATTATGATGTCATAATGCAAAATTCCATTATGATGTCATAATTTAAAAATTCCATTATGATGTCATAATGCAAAATTCCATTATGATTTCATAACGCAACATTCCATTATGATGTCATAATGCAAAATTCCATTATGATGTCATAATGTAACATTCCATTATGATGTCATAATGCAAAATTCCATTATGATGTCATAATGCAAAATTCCATTATGATGTCATAATGTAAAAATTCCATTATGATGTCATAGTGCAACATTCCATTATGATGTCATAATGTAAAAATTCCATTATGATGTTATAATGCAACATTCCATTATGATGTCATAATGCAACATTCCATTATGATGTCATAATGCAAAATTCCATTATGATGCCATAATGCAACATTCCATTATGATGTCATAATGCAAAATTCCATTATGATGTCATAATGTAACATTCCATCATGATGTCATAATGCAAAGTTCCATTATGATGTCATAATGTAAAAATTCCATTATGATGTCATAATGTAAAAATTCCATTATGATGTCATAATGCAACATTCCATTATGACATAATGGAATTTTTACATTATGACATCATAATGTAACATTACATTATGATGTCATAATGCAAAATTCCATTATGATGTCATAATGTAACATTCCATTATGATGTCATAATGCAAAGTTCCATTATGATGTCATAATGTAAAAATTCCATTATGATGTCATAATGCAACATTCCATTATGATGTCATAATGCAACATTCCATTATGATGTCATAATGCAAAATTCCATTATGATGTCATAATGCAACATTCCATTATGATGTCATAATGCAAAATTCCATTATGATGTCATAATGTAAAAATTCCATTATGATGTCATAATGCAAAATTCCATTATGATGTCATAATGTAAAAATTCCATTATGATGTCATAATGTAAAAATTCCATTATGATGTCATAATGCAACATTCCATTATGACATAATGGAATTTTTACATTATGACATCATAATGTAACATTCCATTATGATATCATAATGCAAAATTCCATTATGATGTCATAAAGTAAAAATTCCATTATGATGTCATAATGTAAAAATTCCATTATGATGTCATAATGCAAAATTCCATTATGATGTCATAAAGTAAAAATTCCATTATGATGTCATAATGTAAAAATTCTATTATGATGTCATAATGCAAAATTCCATTATGATGTCATAATGCAAAATTCCATTATGATGTCATAATGTAAAAATTCCATTATGATGTCATAATGCAACATTCCATTATGATGTCATAATGTAAAAATTCCATTATGATGTCATAATGCAACATTCCATTATGATGTCATAATGCAAAATTCCATTATGATGTCATAATGCCAAATTCCATTATGATGTCATAATGCAACATTCCATTATGATGTCATAATGCAAAATTCCATTATGATGTCATAATGCAAAAATTCCATTATGATGTCATAATGCAACATTCCATTATGACATAATGGAATTTTTACATTATGACATCATAATGTAACATTCCATTATGATGTCATAATGCAAAATTCCATTATGATGTCATAAAGTAAAAATTCCATTATGATGTCATAATGTAAAAATTCTATTATGATGTCATAATGCAAAATTCCATGATGTCATAATGTAAAAATTATATTATGATGTCATAATGCAAAATTCCATTATGATGTCATAATGCAAAATTCCATTATGATGTCATAATGTAAAAATTCCATTATGATGTCATAATGCAACATTCCATTATGATGTCATAATGTAAAAATTCCATTATGATGTCATAATGCAACATTCCATTATGATGTCAATGCAAAATTCCATTATGATGTCATAATGCCAAATTCCATTATGATGTCATAATGCAACATTCCATTATGATGTCATAATGTAAAAATTCCATTATGATGTCATAATGCAACATTCCATTATGATGTCATAATGCCAAATTCCATTATGATGTCATAATGCAACATTCCATTATGATGTCATAATGCAAAATTCCATTATGATGTCATAATGTAAAAATTCCATTATGATGTCATAATGCAACATTCCATTATGACATAATAGAATTTTTACATTATGACATCATAATGTAACATTCCATTATGATGTCATAATGCAAAATTCCATTATGATGTCATAAAGTAAAAATTCCATAATGTCATAATGTAAAAATTCTATTATGATGTCATAATGCAAAATTCCATTTTGATGTCATAATGCAACATTCCATTATGATGTCATAATGTAAAAATTCCATTATGATGTCATAATGCAACATTCCATTATGATGTCATAATGTAAAAATTCCATTATGATGTCATAATGCAAAATTCCATTATGATGTCATAATGCAAAATTCCATTATGATGTCATAATGCAACATTCCATTATGATGTCATAATGCAACATTCCATTATGATGTCATAATGCAACATTCCATTATGATGTCATAATGCAAAATTCCATTATGATGTCATAATGCAACATTCCATTATGATGTCATAATGTAACATTCCATTATGATGTCATAATGCAAAGTTCCATTATGATGTCATAATGTATAAATTCCATTATGATGTCATAATGCAACATTCCATTATGATGTCATAATGCAAAATTCCATTATGATGTCATAATGTAACATTCCATTATGATGTCATAATGCAAAGTTCCATTATGATGTCATAATGTAAAAATTCCATTATGATGTCATAATGCAAAATTCCATTATGATGTCATAATGCAAAGTTCCATTATGATGTCATAATGCAAAATTCCATTATGATGTCATAATGTAAAAATTCCATTATGATGTCATAATGCAACATTCCATTATGATGTCATAATGCAACATTCCATTATGATGTCATAATGCAACATTCCATTATGATGTCATAATGCAACATTCCATTATGATGTCATAATGCAAAATTCAATTATGATGTCATAATGCAACATTCCATTATGATGTCATAATGTAACATTCCATTATGATGTCATAATGCAAAGTTCCATTATGATGTCATAATGTATAAATTCCATTATGATGTCATAATGCAACATTCCATAATGATGTCATAATGTAAAAATTCCATTATGATGTCATAATGCAAAATTCCATTATGATGTCATAATGCAACATTCCATTATGATGTCATAATGCAAAATTCCATTATGATGTCATAATGCAACATTCCATTATGATGTCATAATGTAAAAATTCCATTATGATGTCATAATGCAATATTCCATTATGATGTCATAATGCAAAATTCCATTATGATGTCATAATGTAACATTCCATTATGATGTCATAATGCAAAATTCCATTATGATGTCATAATGCAAAATTCCATAATGATGTCATAATGTAAAAAATCCATTATGATGTCATAATGCAACATTCCATTATGATGTCATAATGTAAAAATTCCACTATGATGTTATAATGCAACATTCCATTATGATGTCATAATGCAACATTCCATTATGATGTCATAATGTAAAAATTCCATTATGATGTCATAATGCAACATTCCATTATGATGTCATAATGCAAAATTCCATTATGATGTCATAATGCAAAATTCCATTATGATGTCATAATGTAAAAATTCCATTATGATGTCATAATGCAACATTCCATTATGATGTCATAATGTAAAAATTCCATTATGATGTCATAATGCAACATTCCATTATGATCTCATAATGCAAAATTCCATTATGATGTCATAATGCCAAATTCCATTATGATGTCATAATGCAACATTCCATTATGATGTCATAATGCAAAATTCCATTATGATGTCATAATGTAAAAATTCCATTATGATGTCATAATGCAACATTCCATTATGACATAATGGAATTTTTACATTATGACATCATAATGTAACATTCCATTATGATGTCATAATGCAAAATTCCATTATGATGTCATAAAGTAAAAATTCCATTATGATGTCATACTGTAAAAATTCTATTATGATGTCATAATGCAAAATTCCATTATGATGTCATAATGCAACATTCCATTATGATGTCATAATGCAACATTCCATTATGATGTCATAATGCAAAATTCCATTATGATGTCATAATGCAACATTCCATTATGATGTCATAATGTAAAAATTCCATTATGATGTCATAATGCAACATTCCATTATGATGTCATAATGCAAAATTCCATTATGATGTCATAATGCAAAATTCCATTATGATGTCATAATGTAAAAATTCCATTATGATGTCATAATGCAAAATTCCATTATGATGTCATAATGTAAAAATTCCATTATGATGTCATAATGCAACATTCCATTATGATGTCATAATGTAAAAATTCCATTATGATGTCATAATGCAACATTCCATTATGATGTCATAATGCAAAATCCCATTATGATGTCATAATGCAACATTCCATTATGATGTCATAAAGTAAAAATTCCATTATGATGTCATAATGTAAAAATTCTATTATGATGTCATAATGCAAAATTCCATTATGATGTCATAATGCAACATTCCATTATGATGTCATAATGCAAAATTCCATTATGATGTCATAATGCCAAATTCCATTATGATGTCATAAAGTAAAAATTCCATTATGATGTCATAATGTAAAAATTCTATTATGATGTCATAATGCAAAATTCCATTATGATGTCATAATGCAACATTCCATTATGATGTCATAATGTAAAAATTCCATTATGATGTCATAATGTAAAAATTCCATTATGATGTCATAATGCAACATTCCATTATGACATAATGGAATTTTTACATTATGACATCATAATGTAACATTCCATTATGATGTCATAATGCAAAATTCCATTATGATGTCATAAAGTAAAAATTCCATTATGATGTCATAATGTAAAAATTCCATTATGATGTCATAATGCAAAATTCCATTATGATGTCATAAAGTAAAAATTCCATTATGATGTCATAATGTAAAAATTCTATTATGATGTCATAATGCAAAATTCCATTATGATGTCATAATGCAACATTCCATTATGATGTCATAATGTAAAAATTCCATTATGATGTCATAATGCAACATTCCATTATGATGTCATAATGCAAAATTCCATTATGATGTCATAATGCCAAATTCCATTATGATGTTATAATGCAACATTCCATTATGATGTCATAATGCAAAATTCCATTATGATGTCATAATGTAAAAATTCCATTATGATGTCATAATGCAACATTCCATTATGATGTCATAATGCAAAATTCCATTATGATGTCATAATGCAACATTCCATTATGATGTCATAAAGTAAAAATTCCATTATGATGTCATAATGCCAAATTCAATTATGATGCCATAATGCAACATTCCATTATGATGTCATAATGAAAAATTCCATTATGATGTCATAATGTAAAAATTCCATTATGATGTCATAATGCAACATTCCATTATGACATAATGGAATTTTTACATTATGACATCATAATGTAACATTCCATTATGATGTCATAATGCAAAATTCCATTATGATGTCATAAAGTAAAAATTCCATTATGATGTCATAATGTAAAAATTCCATTATGATGTCATAATGCAAAATTCCATTATGATGTCATAAAGTAAAAATTCCATTATGATGTCATAATGTAAAAATTCTATTATGATGTCATAATGCAAAATTCCATTATGATGTCATAATGCAACATTCCATTATGATGTCATAATGTAAAAATTCCATTATGATGTCATAATGCAACATTCCATTATGATGTCATAATGCAAAATTCCATTATGATGTCATAATGCCAAATTCCATTATGATGTTATAATGCAACATTCCATTATGATGTCATAATGCAAAATTCCATTATGATGTCATAATGCCAAATTCCATTATGATGTCATAATGCCAAATTCCATTATGATGTCATAATGCAACATTCCATTATGATGTCATATTGCAAAATTCCATTATGATGTCATAATGTAAAAATTCCATTATGATGTCATAATGCAAAATTCCATTATGATGTCATAATGCAACATTCCATTATGATGTCATAATGCAAAATTCCATTATGATGTCATAATGTAACATTCCATTATGATGTCATAATGCAAAATTCCATTATGATGTCATAATGTAAAAATTCCATTATGATGTCATAATGCAACATTCCATTATGATGTCATAATGTAAAAATTCCATTATGATGTTATAATGCAACATTCCATTATGATGTCATAATGCAAAATTCCATTATGATGTCATAATGTAAAAATTCCATTATGATGTCATAATGTAAAAATTCCATTATGATGTCATAATGCAACATTCCATTATGATGTCATAATGCCAAATTCCATTATGATGTCATAATGCAAAATTCCATTATGATGTCATAATGCAACATTCCATTATGATGTCATAATGCCAAATTCCATTATGATGTCATAATGCAAAATTCCATTATGATGTCATAATGCCAAATTCCATTATGATGTCATAATGCAACATTCCATTATGATGTCATAATGCAAAATTCCATTATGATGTCATAATGCCAAATTCCATTATGATGTCATAATGCAACATTCCATTATGATGTCATAATGCAAAATTCCATTATGATGTCATAATGTAAAAATTCCATTATAGTGTCATAATGCAACATTCCATTATGATGTCATAATGCAAAATTCCATTATGATGTCATAATGCAACATTCCATTATGATGTCATAAAGTAAAAATTCCATTATGATGTCATAATGTAAAAATTCTATTATGATGTCATAATGCAAAATTCCATTATGATGTCATAATGCAACATTCCATTATGATGTCATAATGTAAAAATTCCATTATGATGTCATAATGCAACATTCCATTATGATGTCATAATGTAAAAATTCCATTATGATGTTATAATGCAACATTCCATTATGATGTCATAATGCAACATTCCATTATGATGTCATAATGCGAAATTCCATTATGATGTCATAATGCAACATTCCATTATGATGTCATAATGTAAAAATTCCATTATGATGTCATAATGCAACATTCCATTATGATGTCATAATGCAAAATTCCATTATGATGTCATAATGCAAAATTCCATTATGATGTCATAATGTAAAAATTCCATTATGATGTCATAATGCAAAATTCCATTATGATGTCATAATGCAAAATTCCATTATGATGTCATAATGCAACATTCCATTATGATGTCATAAAGTAAAAATTCCATTATGATGTCATAATGTAAAAATTCTATTATGATGTCATAATGCAAAATTCCATTATGATGTCATAATGTAAAAATTCCATTATGATGTCATAATGCAACATTCCATTATGATGTCATAAAGTAAAAATTCCATTATGATGTCATAATGTAAAAATTCTATTATGATGTCATAATGCAAAATTCCATTATGATGTCATAATGCAACATTCCATTATGATGTCATAATGCAAAATTCCATTATGATGTCATAATGCAGCATTCCATTATGATGTCATAATGCAAAATTCCATTATGATGTCATAATGCAAAATTCCATTATGATGTCATAATGTAAAAATTCCATTATGATGTCATAATGCAACATTCCATTATGATGTCATAAAGTAAAAATTCCATTATGATGTCATAATGTAAAAATTCTATTATGATGTCATAATGCAAAATTCCATTATGATGTCATAATGCAACATTCCATTATGATGTCATAATGCAAAATTCCATTATGATGTCATAATGCAACATTCCATTATGATGTCATAATGCAAAATTCCATTATGATGTCATAATGCAACATTCCATTATGATGTCATAATGCAAAATTCCATTATGATGTCATAATGCAAAATTCCATTATGATGTCATAATGCCAAATTCCATTATGATGTCATAACGTAAAAATTCCATTATGATGTCATAATGTAAAAATTCTATTATGATGGCATAATGCAAAATTCCGTTATGATGTCATAATGCAACATTCCATTATGATGTCATAATGCAAAATTCCATTATGATGTCATAATGCAACATTCCATTATGATGTCATAATGTAAAAATTCCATTATGATGTCATAATGCAACATTCCATTATGATGTCATAATTAGGGATGAGCGAACGTGTCCGTTACGGACACATCCGCACCCGGACACCGGCTTTGCCGAACACTGCAGTGTTCGCGCGTAAGTGTCCGGGTGCCGCCGGGGGCGGGGAGATGCGCGGCGGCGCGGGCGGCAGTAGCGGGGAACAGGGGAGAGCCCTCTCTCTCTCCCTCTCCCCCCCACTCCCCGCCGCACCCCCCCGCGCTGCCACGGCGGCCCCCGAACTTTTTCGCCCGAACACTGAAGTGTTCGCAAAGTTCGGTGTTCGGGCGAAAAAGGGGCGGAGCCGAACGTGTTCGCTCATCTCTAGTCATAATGCAAAATTCCATTATGATGTCATAATGCAACATTCCATTATGATGTCATAAAGTAAAAATTCCATTATGATGTCATAATGTAAAAATTCTATTATGATGTCATAATGCAAAATTCCATTATGATGTCATAATGCAACATTCCATTATGATGTCATAATGCAAAATTCCATTATGATGTCATAATGCCAAATTCCATTATGATGTCATAATGCAACATTCCATTATGATGTCATAATGCAAAATTCCATTATGATGTCATAATGTAAAAATTCCATTATGATGTCATAATGCAACATTCCATTATGACATAATGGAATTTTTACATTATGACATCATAATGTAACATTCCATTATGATGTCATAATGCAAAATTCCATTATGATGTCATAAAGTAAAAATTCCATTATGATGTCATAATGTAAAAATTCTATTATGATGTCATAATGCAAAATTCCATTATGATGTCATAATGCAACATTCCATTATGATGTCATAATGTAAAAATTCCATTATGATGTCATAATGCAACATTCCATTATGATGTCATAATGCAAAATTCCATTATGATGTCATAATGCCAAATTCCATTATGATGTTATAATGCAACATTCCATTATGATGTCATAATGCAAAATTCCATTATGATGTCATAATGTAAAAATTCCATTATGATGTCATAATGCAACATTCCATTATGATGTCATAATGCAAAATTCCATTATGATGTCATAATGCAACATTCCATTATGATGTCATAAAGTAAAAATTCCATTATGATGTCATAATGCAAAATTCCATTATGATGTCATAATGCAAAATTCCATTATGATGTCATAATGTAAAAATTCCATTATGATGTCATAATGCAAAATTCCATTATGATGTCATAAAGTAAAAATTCCATTATGATGTCAATATGTAAAAATTCTATTATGATGTCATAATGCAAAATTCCATTATGATGTCATAATGCAACATTCCATTATGATGTCATAATGTAAAAATTCCATTATGATGTCATAATGCAACATTCCATTATGATGTCATAATGTAAAAATTCCATTATGATGTCATAATGCAACATTCCATTATGATGTCATAATGCAAAATTCCATTATGATGTCATAATGCCAAATTCCATTATGATGTCATAATGCAACATTCCATTATGATGTCATAATGCAAAATTCCATTATGATGTCATAATGTAAAAATTCCATTATGATGTCATAATGCAACATTCCATTATGATGTCATAATGCAAAATTCCATTATGATGTCATAATGTAACATTCCATTATGATGTCATAATGCAAAGTTCCATTATGATGTCATAAAGTAAAAATTCCATAATGATGTCATAATGTAACATTCTATTATGATGTCATAATGCAAAGTTCCATTATGATGTCATAATGTAAAAATTCCATTATGATGTCATAATGCAAAATTCCATTATGATGTCATAATGCAACATTCCATTATGATGTCATAATGCAAAATTCCATTATGATGTCATAATGTAACATTCCATTATGATGTCATAATGCAAAATTCCATTATGATGTCATAATGCAACATTCCATTATGATGTCATAAAGTAAAAATTCCATTATGATGTCATAATGTAAAAATTCTATTATGATGTCATAATGCAAAATTCCATTATGATGTCATAATGCAACATTCCATTGTGATGTCATAATGCCAAATTCCATTATGATGTCATAATGCAACATTCCATAATGATGTCATAATGCAAAATTCCATTATGATGTCATAATGTAAAAATTCCATTATGATGTCATAATGCAACATTCCATTATGATGTCATAATGCAACATTCCATTATGATGTCATAATGCCAAATTCCATTATGATGTCATAATGCAACATTCCATTATGATGTCATAATGCAAAATTCCATTATGATGTCATAATGTAAAAATTCCATTATGATGTCATAATCCAACATTCCATTATGATGTCATAATGCAAAATTCCATTATGATGTCATAATGCAACATTCCATTATGATGTCATAAAGTAAAAATTCCATTATGATGTCATAATGTAAAAATTCTATTATGATGTCATAATGCAAAATTCCATTATGATGTCATAATGCAACATTCCATTATGATGTCATAATGCAAAATTCCATTATGATGTCATAATGCAACATTCCATTATGATGTCATAATGCAAAATTCCATTATGATGTCATAATGCAAAATTCCATTATGATGTCATAATGTAAAAATTCCATTATGATGTCATAATGCAACATTCCATTATGATGTCATAATGTAAAAATTCCATTATGATGTCATAATGCAACATTCCATTATGATCTCATAATGCAAAATTCCATTATGATGTCATAATGCAAAATTCCATTATGATGTCATAATGCAACATTCCATTATGATGTCATAATGCAAAATTCCATTATGATGTCATAATGTAAAAATTCCATTATGATGTCATAATGCAACATTCCATTATGACATAATGGAATTTTTACATTATGACATCATAATGTAACATTCCATTATGATGTCATAATGCAAAATTCCATTATGATGTCATAAAGTAAAATTCCATTATAATGTCATAATGTAAAAATTCTATTATGATGTCATAATGCAAAATTCCATTATGATGTCATAATGCAACATTCCATTATGATGTCATAATGCAAAATTCCATTATGATGTCATAATGCAACATTCCATAATGATGTCATAATGCAAAATTCCATTATGATGTCATAATGTAAAAATTCCATTATGATGTCATAATGCAACATTCCATTATGATGTCATAATGCAACATTCCATTATGATGTCATAATGCCAAATTCCATTATGATGTCATAATGCAACATTCCATTATGATGTCATAATGCAAAATTCCATTATGATGTCATAATGTAAAAATTCCATTATGATGTCATAATGCAACATTCCATTATGATGTCATAATGCAAAATTCCATTATGATGTCATAATGCAACATTCCATTATGATGTCATAAAGTAAAAATTCCATTATGATGTCATAATGTAAAAATTCTATTATGATGTCATAATGCAAAATTCCATTATGATGTCATAATGCAACATTCCATTATGATGTCATAATGCAAAATTCCATTATGATGTCATAATGCAACATTCCATTATGATGTCATAATGCAAAATTCCATTATGATGTCATAATGCAAAATTCCATTATGATGTCATAATGCAAAATTCCATTATGATGTCATAATGCAAAATTCCATTATGATGTCATAAAGTAAAAATTCCATTATAATGTCATAATGTAAAAATTCTATTATGATGTCATAATGCAAAATTCCATTATGATGTCATAATGCAACATTCCATTATGATGTCATAATGCAAAATTCCATTATGTCATAATGCAACATTCCATTATGATGTCATAATGCAAAATTCCATTATGATGTCATAATGCAAAATTCCATTATGATGTCATAATGCAAAATTCCATTATGATGTCATAATGTAAAAATTCCATTATGATGTCATAATGCAAAATTCCATTATGATGTCATAAAGTAAAAATTCCATTATGATGTCATAATGTAAAAATTCCATTATGATGTCATAATGCAACATTCCATTATGATGTCATAATGTAACATTCCATTATGATGTCATAATGCAAAGTTCCATTATGATGTCATAATGTAAAAATTCCATTATGATGTCATAATGCCAAATTCCATTATGATGTAATAATGCAACATTCCTTTATGATGTCATAATGCAAAATTCCATTATGATGTCATAATGCAAAATTCCATTATGATGTCATAATGCAACATTCCATTATGATGTCATAATGTAAAAATTCCATTATGATGTTATAATGCAACATTCCATTATGATGTCATAATGCAACATTCCATTATGATGTCATAATGCAAAGTTCCATTATGATGTCATAATGTAAAAATTCCATTATGATGTCATAATGCCAAATTCCATTATGATGTCATAATGCAACATTCCATTATGATGTCATAATGCAACATTCCATTATGATGTCATAATGCAACATTCCATTATGATGTCATAATGCAAAATTCCATTATGATGTCATAATGTAAAAATTCCATTATGATGTCATAATGCAACATTCCATTATGATGTCATAATGCAACATTCCATTATGATGTCATAATGCAACATTCCATTATGATGTCATAATGTAACATTCCATTATGATGTCATAATGCAACATTCCATTATGATGTCATAATGCAAAATTCCATTATGATGTCATAATGCAAAATTCCATTATGATGTCATAATGCAAAATTCCATTATGATGTCATAATGTAAAATTCCATTATGATGTCATAATGCAACATTCCATTATGATGTCATAATGCAACATTCCATTAAGATGTCATAATGCAACATTCCATTATGATGTCATAATGCAACATTCCATTATGATGTCATAATGCAAAATTCCATTATGATGTCATAATGCAAAATTCCATTATGATGTCATAATGTAAAATTCCATTATGATGTCATAATGCAACATTCCATTATGATGTCATAATGCAACATTCCATTAAGATGTCATAATGCAACATTCCATTATGATGTCATAATGCAACATTCCATTATGATGTCATAATGTAACATTCCATTATGATGTCATAATGCAAAATTCCATTATGATGTCATAATGTAAAAATTCCATTATGATGTCATAATGCAAAATTCCATTATGATGTCATAATGCAACATTCCATTATGATGTCATAATGCAAAATTCCATTATGATGTCATAATGCAACGTTCCATTATGATGTCATAATGCAAAATTCCATTATGATGTCATAATGTAAAAATTCCATTATGATGTCATAATGCAAAATTCCATTATGATGTCATAATACACAATTCCATTATGATGTCATAATGCAAAATTCCATTATGATGTCATAATACACAATTCCATTATGATGTCATAATGTAACATTCCATTATGATGTCATAATGCAACATTCCATTATGATGTCATAATGCAACATTCAATTATGATGTCATAATGCAAAATTCCATTATGATGTCATAATGCCAAATTCCATTATGATGTCATAACGTAAAAATTCCATTATGATGTCATAATGTAAAAATTCTATTATGATGGCATAATGCAAAATTCCGTTATGATGTCATAATGCAACATTCCATTATGATGTCATAATGCAAAATTCCATTATGATGTCATAATGCAACATTCCATTATGATGTCATAATGTAAAAATTCCATTATGATGTCATAATGCAACATTCCATTATGATGTCATAATTAGGGATGAGCGAACGTGTCCGTTACGGACACATCCGCACCCGGACACCGGCTTTGCCGAACACTGCAGTGTTCGCGCGTAAGTGTCCGGGTGCCGCCGGGGGCGGGGAGATGCGCGGCGGCGCGGGCGGCAGTAGCGGGGAACAGGGGAGAGCCCTCTCTCTCTCCCTCTCCCCCCCACTCCCCGCCGCACCCCCCCGCGCTGCCACGGCGGCCCCCGAACTTTTTCGCCCGAACACTGAAGTGTTCGCAAAGTTCGGTGTTCGGGCGAAAAAGGGGCGGAGCCGAACGTGTTCGCTCATCTCTAGTCATAATGCAAAATTCCATTATGATGTCATAATGCAACATTCCATTATGATGTCATAAAGTAAAAATTCCATTATGATGTCATAATGTAAAAATTCTATTATGATGTCATAATGCAAAATTCCATTATGATGTCATAATGCAACATTCCATTATGATGTCATAATGCAAAATTCCATTATGATGTCATAATGCCAAATTCCATTATGATGTCATAATGCAACATTCCATTATGATGTCATAATGCAAAATTCCATTATGATGTCATAATGTAAAAATTCCATTATGATGTCATAATGCAACATTC
This sequence comes from Eleutherodactylus coqui, assembly GCF_035609145.1. Lineage (NCBI taxonomy): Eukaryota > Metazoa > Chordata > Amphibia > Anura > Eleutherodactylidae > Eleutherodactylus > Eleutherodactylus coqui. The sequence continues at coordinate 1,564,237 of NW_027102475.1, read as the reverse complement.
CATTATGACATAATGGAATTTTTACATTATGACATCATAATGTAACATTCCATTATGATGTCATAATGCAAAATTCCATTATGATGTCATAAAGTAAAAATTCCATTATGATGTCATAATGTAAAAATTCTATTATGATGTCATAATGCAAAATTCCATTATGATGTCATAATGCAACATTCCATTATGATGTCATAATGTAAAAATTCCATTATGATGTCATAATGCAACATTCCATTATGATGTCATAATGCAAAATTCCATTATGATGTCATAATGCCAAATTCCATTATGATGTTATAATGCAACATTCCATTATGATGTCATAATGCAAAATTCCATTATGATGTCATAATGTAAAAATTCCATTATGATGTCATAATGCAACATTCCATTATGATGTCATAATGCAAAATTCCATTATGATGTCATAATGCAACATTCCATTATGATGTCATAAAGTAAAAATTCCATTATGATGTCATAATGCAAAATTCCATTATGATGTCATAATGCAAAATTCCATTATGATGTCATAATGTAAAAATTCCATTATGATGTCATAATGCAAAATTCCATTATGATGTCATAAAGTAAAAATTCCATTATGATGTCAATATGTAAAAATTCTATTATGATGTCATAATGCAAAATTCCATTATGATGTCATAATGCAACATTCCATTATGATGTCATAATGTAAAAATTCCATTATGATGTCATAATGCAACATTCCATTATGATGTCATAATGTAAAAATTCCATTATGATGTCATAATGCAACATTCCATTATGATGTCATAATGCAAAATTCCATTATGATGTCATAATGCCAAATTCCATTATGATGTCATAATGCAACATTCCATTATGATGTCATAATGCAAAATTCCATTATGATGTCATAATGTAAAAATTCCATTATGATGTCATAATGCAACATTCCATTATGATGTCATAATGCAAAATTCCATTATGATGTCATAATGTAACATTCCATTATGATGTCATAATGCAAAGTTCCATTATGATGTCATAAAGTAAAAATTCCATAATGATGTCATAATGTAACATTCTATTATGATGTCATAATGCAAAGTTCCATTATGATGTCATAATGTAAAAATTCCATTATGATGTCATAATGCAAAATTCCATTATGATGTCATAATGCAACATTCCATTATGATGTCATAATGCAAAATTCCATTATGATGTCATAATGTAACATTCCATTATGATGTCATAATGCAAAATTCCATTATGATGTCATAATGCAACATTCCATTATGATGTCATAAAGTAAAAATTCCATTATGATGTCATAATGTAAAAATTCTATTATGATGTCATAATGCAAAATTCCATTATGATGTCATAATGCAACATTCCATTGTGATGTCATAATGCCAAATTCCATTATGATGTCATAATGCAACATTCCATAATGATGTCATAATGCAAAATTCCATTATGATGTCATAATGTAAAAATTCCATTATGATGTCATAATGCAACATTCCATTATGATGTCATAATGCAACATTCCATTATGATGTCATAATGCCAAATTCCATTATGATGTCATAATGCAACATTCCATTATGATGTCATAATGCAAAATTCCATTATGATGTCATAATGTAAAAATTCCATTATGATGTCATAATCCAACATTCCATTATGATGTCATAATGCAAAATTCCATTATGATGTCATAATGCAACATTCCATTATGATGTCATAAAGTAAAAATTCCATTATGATGTCATAATGTAAAAATTCTATTATGATGTCATAATGCAAAATTCCATTATGATGTCATAATGCAACATTCCATTATGATGTCATAATGCAAAATTCCATTATGATGTCATAATGCAACATTCCATTATGATGTCATAATGCAAAATTCCATTATGATGTCATAATGCAAAATTCCATTATGATGTCATAATGTAAAAATTCCATTATGATGTCATAATGCAACATTCCATTATGATGTCATAATGTAAAAATTCCATTATGATGTCATAATGCAACATTCCATTATGATCTCATAATGCAAAATTCCATTATGATGTCATAATGCAAAATTCCATTATGATGTCATAATGCAACATTCCATTATGATGTCATAATGCAAAATTCCATTATGATGTCATAATGTAAAAATTCCATTATGATGTCATAATGCAACATTCCATTATGACATAATGGAATTTTTACATTATGACATCATAATGTAACATTCCATTATGATGTCATAATGCAAAATTCCATTATGATGTCATAAAGTAAAATTCCATTATAATGTCATAATGTAAAAATTCTATTATGATGTCATAATGCAAAATTCCATTATGATGTCATAATGCAACATTCCATTATGATGTCATAATGCAAAATTCCATTATGATGTCATAATGCAACATTCCATAATGATGTCATAATGCAAAATTCCATTATGATGTCATAATGTAAAAATTCCATTATGATGTCATAATGCAACATTCCATTATGATGTCATAATGCAACATTCCATTATGATGTCATAATGCCAAATTCCATTATGATGTCATAATGCAACATTCCATTATGATGTCATAATGCAAAATTCCATTATGATGTCATAATGTAAAAATTCCATTATGATGTCATAATGCAACATTCCATTATGATGTCATAATGCAAAATTCCATTATGATGTCATAATGCAACATTCCATTATGATGTCATAAAGTAAAAATTCCATTATGATGTCATAATGTAAAAATTCCATTATGATGTCATAATGCAAAATTCCATTATGATGTCATAATGCAACATTCCATTATGATGTCATAATGCAAAATTCCATTATGATGTCATAATGCAACATTCCATTATGATGTCATAATGCAAAATTCCATTATGATGTCATAATGCAAAATTCCATTATGATGTCATAATGTAAAAATTCCATTATGATGTCATAATGCAACATTCCATTATGATGTCATAATGTAAAAATTCCATTATGATGTCATAATGCAACATTCCATTATGATCTCATAATGCAAAATTCCATTATGATGTCATAATGCCAAATTCCATTATGATGTCATAATGCAACATTCCATTATGATGTCATAATGCAAAATTCCATTATGATGTCATAATGTAAAAATTCCATTATGATGTCATAATGCAACATTCCATTATGACATAATGGAATTTTTACATTATGACATCATAATGTAACATTCCATTATGATGTCATAATGCAAAATTCCATTATGATGTCATAAAGTAAAAATTCCATTATAATGTCATAATGTAAAAATTCTATTATGATGTCATAATGCAAAATTCCATTATGATGTCATAATGCAACATTCCATTATGATGTCATAATGCAAAATTCCATTATGTCATAATGCAACATTCCATTATGATGTCATAATGCAAAATTCCATTATGATGTCATAATGCAAAATTCCATTATGATGTCATAATGCAAAATTCCATTATGATGTCATAATGTAAAAATTCCATTATGATGTCATAATGCAAAATTCCATTATGATGTCATAAAGTAAAAATTCCATTATGATGTCATAATGTAAAAATTCCATTATGATGTCATAATGCAACATTCCATTATGATGTCATAATGTAACATTCCATTATGATGTCATAATGCAAAGTTCCATTATGATGTCATAATGTAAAAATTCCATTATGATGTCATAATGCCAAATTCCATTATGATGTAATAATGCAACATTCCTTTATGATGTCATAATGCAAAATTCCATTATGATGTCATAATGCAAAATTCCATTATGATGTCATAATGCAACATTCCATTATGATGTCATAATGTAAAAATTCCATTATGATGTTATAATGCAACATTCCATTATGATGTCATAATGCAACATTCCATTATGATGTCATAATGCAAAGTTCCATTATGATGTCATAATGTAAAAATTCCATTATGATGTCATAATGCCAAATTCCATTATGATGTCATAATGCAACATTCCATTATGATGTCATAATGCAACATTCCATTATGATGTCATAATGCAACATTCCATTATGATGTCATAATGCAAAATTCCATTATGATGTCATAATGTAAAAATTCCATTATGATGTCATAATGCAACATTCCATTATGATGTCATAATGCAACATTCCATTATGATGTCATAATGCAACATTCCATTATGATGTCATAATGTAACATTCCATTATGATGTCATAATGCAACATTCCATTATGATGTCATAATGCAAAATTCCATTATGATGTCATAATGCAAAATTCCATTATGATGTCATAATGCAAAATTCCATTATGATGTCATAATGTAAAATTCCATTATGATGTCATAATGCAACATTCCATTATGATGTCATAATGCAACATTCCATTAAGATGTCATAATGCAACATTCCATTATGATGTCATAATGCAACATTCCATTATGATGTCATAATGCAAAATTCCATTATGATGTCATAATGCAAAATTCCATTATGATGTCATAATGTAAAATTCCATTATGATGTCATAATGCAACATTCCATTATGATGTCATAATGCAACATTCCATTAAGATGTCATAATGCAACATTCCATTATGATGTCATAATGCAACATTCCATTATGATGTCATAATGTAACATTCCATTATGATGTCATAATGCAAAATTCCATTATGATGTCATAATGTAAAAATTCCATTATGATGTCATAATGCAAAATTCCATTATGATGTCATAATGCAACATTCCATTATGATGTCATAATGCAAAATTCCATTATGATGTCATAATGCAACGTTCCATTATGATGTCATAATGCAAAATTCCATTATGATGTCATAATGTAAAAATTCCATTATGATGTCATAATGCAAAATTCCATTATGATGTCATAATACACAATTCCATTATGATGTCATAATGCAAAATTCCATTATGATGTCATAATACACAATTCCATTATGATGTCATAATGTAACATTCCATTATGATGTCATAATGCAACATTCCATTATGATGTCATAATGCAACATTCAATTATGATGTCATAATGCAAAATTCCATTATGATGTCATAATGTAAAAATTCCATTATGATGTCATAATGCAACATTCCATTATGATGTCATAATGCAACATTCCATTATGATGTCATAATGCAACATTCCATTATGATGTCATAATGCAACATTCCATTATGATGTCATAATGCAACATTCCATTATGATGTCATAATGCAAAATTCCATTATGATGTCATAATGCAAAATTCCATTATGATGTCATAATGCAAAATTCCATTATGATGTCATAATGCAAAATTCCATTATGATGTCATAATGTAAAATTCCATTATGATGTCATAATGCAACATTCCATTATGATGTCATAATTGCAAAATTCCATTATGATGTCATAATGCAAAATTCCATTATGATGTCATAATGTAAAAATTCCATTATGATGTCATAATGCAAAATTCCATTATGATGTCATAATACACAATTCCATTATGATGTCATAATGCAAAATTCCATTATGATGTCATAATACACAATTCCATTATGATGTCATAATGTAACATTCCATTATGATGTCATAATGCAACATTCCATTATGATGTCATAATGCAACATTCCATTATGATGTCATAATGTAACATTCCATTATGATGTCATAATGCAAAATTCCATTATGATGTCATAATGTAAAAATTCCATTATGATGTCATAATGCAACATTCCATTATGATGTCATAATGCAACATTCCATTATGATGTCATAATGCAACATTCCATTATGATGCCATAATGTAACATTCCATTATGATGTCATAATGCAACATTCCATTATGATGTCATAATGCAAAATTCCATTATGATGTCATAATGCAAAATTCCATTATGATGTCATAATGCAAAATTCCATTATGATGTCATAATGTAAAATTCCATTATGATGTCATAATGCAACATTCCATTATGATGTCATAATGCAACATTCCATTAAGATGTCATAATGCAACATTCCATTATGATGTCATAATGCAACATTCCATTATGATGTCATAATGTAACATTCCATTATGATGTCATAATGCAAAATTCCATTATGATGTCATAATGTAAAAATTCCATTATGATGTCATAATGCAACATTCCATTATGATGTCATAATGCAAAATTCCATTATGATGTCATAATGTAAAAATTCCATTATGATGTCATAATGCAACATTCCATTATGACATAATGGAATTTTTACATTATGACATCATAATGTAACATTCCATTATGATGTCATAATGCAAAATTCCATTATGATGTCATAAAGTAAAAATTCCATTATGATGTCATAATGTAACATTCTATTATGATGTCATAATGCAAAGTTCCATTATGATGTCATAATGTAAAAATTCCATTATGATGTCATAATGCAAAATTCCATTATGATGTCATAATGCAACATTCCATTATGATGTCATAATGCAAAATTCCATTATGATGTCATAGTGTAACATTCCATTTTGATGTCATAATGCAAAATTCCATTATGATGTCATAATGCAACATTCCATTATGATGTCATAATGTAAAAATTCCATTATGATGTCATAATGCAACATTCCATAATGATGTCATAATGCAAAATTCCATTATGATGTCATAATGCCAAATTCCATTATGATGTCATAATGCAACATTCCATTATGATGTCATAATGCAAAATTCCATTATGATGTCATAATGCAACATTCCATTATGATGTCATAATGCAAAATTCCATTATGATGTCATAATGCAACATTCCATTATGATGTCATAAAGTAAAAATTCCATTATGATGTCATAATGTAAAAATTCTATTATGATGTCATAATGCAAAATTCCATTATGATGTCATAATGCAGCATTCCATTATGATGTCATAATGCAAAATTCCATTATGATGTCATAATGCAACATTCCATTATGATGTCATAATGCAAAATTCCATTATGATGTCATAATGCAAAATTCCATTATGATGTCATAATGTAAAAATTCCATTATGATGTCATAATGCAACATTCCATTATGATGTCATAATGTAAAAATTCCATTATGATGTCATAATGCAACATTCCATTATGATCTCATAATGCAAAATTCCATTATGATGTCATAATGCCAAATTCCATTATGATGTCATAATGCAACATTCCATTATGATGTCATAATGCAAAATTCCATTATGATGTCATAATGTAAAAATTCCATTATGATGTCATAATGCAAAATTCCATTATGATGTCATAATGCAACATTCCATTATGATGTCATAATGCAAAATTCCATTATGATGTCATAATGCAAAATTCCATTATGATGTCATAATGTAAAAATTCCATTATGATGTCATAATGCAACATTCCATTATGATGTCATAATGCAAAATTCCATTATGATGTCATAATGCAAAATTCCATTATGATGTCATAATGCAAAATTCCATTATGATGTCATAATGTAAAATTCCATTATGATGTCATAATGCAAAATTCCATTATGATGTCATAATGTAAAATTCCATTATGATGTCATAATGCAACATTCCATTATGATGTCATAATGCAACATTCCATTAAGATGTCATAATGCAACATTCCATTATGATGTCATAATGCAACATTCCATTATGATGTCATAATGCAACATTCCATTATGATGTCATAATGCAACATTCCATTATGATGTCATAATGCAAAATTCCATTATGATGTCATAATGTAAAAATTCGATTATGATGTCATAATGCAACATTCCATTATGATGTCATAATGCAAAATTCCATTATGATGTCATAATGTAAAAATTCCATTATGATGTCATAATGCAACATTCCATTATGACATAATGGAATTTTTACATTATGACATCATAATGTAACATTCCATTATGATGTGATAATGCAAAATTCCATTATGATGTCATAAAGTAAAAATTCCATTATGATGTCATAATGTAACATTCTATTATGATGTCATAATGCAAAGTTCCATTATGATGTCATAATGTAAAAATTCCATTATGATGTCATAATGCAAAATTCCATTATGATGTCATAAGGCAACATTCCTTTATGATTTCATAATGCAAAATTCCATTATGATGTCATAATGTAACATTCCATTATGATGTCATAATGCAAAATTCCATTATGATGTCATAATGCAACATTCCATTATGATGTCATAATGTAAAAATTCCATTATGATGTCATAATGCAACATTCCATTATGATGTCATAATGCAACATTCCATTATGATGTCATAATGCAACATTCCATTGTGATGTCATAATGCCAAATTCCATTATGATGTCATAATGCAACATTCCATAATGATGTCATAATGCAAAATTCCATTATGATGTCATAATGTAAAAATTCCATTATGATGTCATAATGCAACATTCCATTATGATGTCATAATGCAACATTCCATTATGATGTCATAATGCCAAATTCCATTATGATGTCATAATGCAACATCGCATTATGATGTCATAATGCAAAATTCCATTATGATGTCATAATGTAAAAATTCCATTATGATGTCATAATGCAACATTGCATTATGATGTCATAATGCAAAATTCCATTATGATGTCATAATGCAACATTCCATTATGATGTCATAAAGTAAAAATTCCATTATGATGTCATAATGTAAAAATTCTATTATGATGTCATAATGCAAAATTCCATTATGATGTCATAATGCAACATTCCATTATGATGTCATAATGCAAAATTCCATTATGATGTCATAATGCAACATTCCATTATGATGTCATAATGCAAAATTCCATTATGATGTCATAATGCAAAATTCCATTATGATGTCATAATGTAAAAATTCCATTATGATGTCATAATGCAACATTCCATTATGATGTCATAATGTAAAAATTCCATTATGATGTCATAATGCAACATTCCATTATGATCTCATAATGCAACATTCCATTATGATGTCATAATGCCAAATTCCATTATGATGTCATAATGCAACATTCCATTATGATGTCATAATGCAAAATTCCATTATGATGTCATAATGTAAAAATTCCATTATGATTTCATAATGCAACATTCCATTATGACATAATGGAATTTTTACATTATGACATCATAATGTAACATTCCATTATGATGTCATAATGCAAAATTCCATTATGATGTCATAAAGTAAAAATTCCATTATAATGTCATAATGTAAAAATTCTATTATGATGTCATAATGCAAAATTCCATTATGATGTCATAATGCAACATTCCATTATGATGTCATAATGCAAAATTCCATTATGATGTCATAATGCAACATTCCATAATGATGTCATAATGCAAAATTCCATTATGATGTCATAATGTAAAAATTCCATTATGATGTCATAATGCAACATTCCATTATGATGTCATAATGCAACATTCCATTATGATGTCATAATGCCAAATTCCATTATGATGTCATAATGCAACATTCCATTATGATGTCATAATGCAACATTCCATTATGATGTCATAATGCAAAATTCCATTATGATGTCATAATGTAAAAATTCCATTATGATGTCATAATGCAACATTCCATTATGATGTCATAATGCAAAATTCCATTATGATGTCATAATGCAACATTCCATTATGATGTCATAAAGTAAAAATTCCATTATGATGTCATAATGTAAAAATTCTATTATGATGTCATAATGCAAAATTCCATTATGATGTCATAATGCAACATTCCATTATGATGTCATAATGCAAAATTCCATTATGATGTCATAATGCAACATTCCATTATGATGTCATAATGCAAAATTCCATTATGATGTCATAATGCAAAATTCCATTATGATGTCATAATGTAAAAATTCCATTATGATGTCATAATGCAACATTCCATTATGATGTCATAATGTAAAAATTCCATTATGATGTCATAATGCAACATTCCATTATGATCTCATAATGCAAAATTCCATTATGATGTCATAATGCCAAATTCCATTATGATGTCATAATGCAACATTCCATTATGATGTCATAATGCAAAATTCCATTATGATGTCATAATGTAAAAATTCCATTATGATGTCATAATGCAACATTCCATTATGACATAATGGAATTTTTACATTATGACATCATAATGTAACATTCCATTATGATGTCATAATGCAAAATTCCATTATGATGTCATAAAGTAAAAATTCCATTATAATGTCATAATGTAAAAATTCTATTATGATGTCATAATGCAAAATTCCATTATGATGTCATAATGCAACATTCCATTATGATGTCATAATGCAAAATTCCATTATGATGTCATAATGCAACATTCCATAATGATGTCATAATGCAAAATTCCATTATGATGTCATAATGCAAAATTCCATTATGATGTCATAATGTAAAAATTCGATTATGACGTCATAATGCAACATTCCATTATGATGTCATAATGCAAAATTCCATTATGATGTCATAATGTAAAAATTCCATTATGATGTCATAATGCAACATTCCATTATGACATAATGGAATTTTTACATTATGACATCATAATGTAACATTCCATTATGATGTGATAATGCAAAATTCCATTATGATGTCATAAAGTAAAAATTCCATTATGATGTCATAATGTAACATTCTATTATGATGTCATAATGCAAAGTTCCATTATGATGTCATAATGTAAAAATTCCATTATGATGTCATAATGCAAAATTCCATTATGATGTCATAATGCAACATTCCATTATGATGTCATAATGCAAAATTCCATTATGATGTCATAATGTAACATTCCATTATGATGTCATAATGCAAAATTCCATTATGATGTCATAATGCAACATTCCATTATGATGTCATAATGTAAAAATTCCATTATGATGTCATAATGCAACATTCCATTATGATGTCATAATGCAACATTCCATTATGATGTCATAATGCAACATTCCATTGTGATGTCATAATGCCAAATTCCATTATGATGTCATAATGCAACATTCCATAATGATGTCATAATGCAAAATTCCATTATGATGTCATAATGTAAAAATTCCATTATGATGTCATAATGCAACATTCCATTATGATGTCATAATGCAACATTCCATTATGATGTCATAATGCCAAATTCCATTATGATGTCATAATGCAACATTCCATTATGATGTCATAATGCAAAATTCCATTATGATGTCATAATGTAAAAATTCCATTATGATGTCATAATGCAACATTGCATTATGATGTCATAATGCAAAATTCCATTATGATGTCATAATGCAACATTCCATTATGATGTCATAAAGTAAAAATTCCATTATGATGTCATAATGTAAAAATTCTATTATGATGTCATAATGCAAAATTCCATTATGATGTCATAATGCAACATTCCATTATGATGTCATAATGCAAAATTCCATTATGATGTCATAATGCAACATTCCATTATGATGTCATAATGCAAAATTCCATTATGATGTCATAATGCAAAATTCCATTATGATGTCATAATGTAAAAATTCCATTATGATGTCATAATGCAACATTCCATTATGATGTCATAATGTAAAAATTCCATTATGATGTCATAATGCAACATTCCATTATGACATAATGGAATTTTTACATTATGACATCATAATGTAACATTCCATTATGATGTGATAATGCAAAATTCCATTATGATGTCATAAAGTAAAAATTCCATTATGATGTCATAATGTAACATTCTATTATGATGTCATAATGCAAAGTTCCATTATGATGTCATAATGTAAAAATTCCATTATGATGTCATAATGCAAAATTCCATTATGATGTCATAAGGCAACATTCCTTTATGATTTCATAATGCAAAATTCCATTATGATGTCATAATGTAACATTCCATTATGATGTCATAATGCAAAATTCCATTATGATGTCATAATGCAACATTCCATTATGATGTCATAATGTAAAAATTCCATTATGATGTCATAATGCAACATTCCATTATGATGTCATAATGCAACATTCCATTATGATGTCATAATGCAACATTCCATTGTGATGTCATAATGCCAAATTCCATTATGATGTCATAATGCAACATTCCATAATGATGTCATAATGCAAAATTCCATTATGATGTCATAATGTAAAAATTCCATTATGATGTCATAATGCAACATTCCATTATGATGTCATAATGCAACATTCCATTATGATGTCATAATGCCAAATTCCATTATGATGTCATAATGCAACATCGCATTATGATGTCATAATGCAAAATTCCATTATGATGTCATAATGTAAAAATTCCATTATGATGTCATAATGCAACATTGCATTATGATGTCATAATGCAAAATTCCATTATGATGTCATAATGCAACATTCCATTATGATGTCATAAAGTAAAAATTCCATTATGATGTCATAATGTAAAAATTCTATTATGATGTCATAATGCAAAATTCCATTATGATGTCATAATGCAACATTCCATTATGATGTCATAATGCAAAATTCCATTATGATGTCATAATGCAACATTCCATTATGATGTCATAATGCAAAATTCCATTATGATGTCATAATGCAAAATTCCATTATGATGTCATAATGTAAAAATTCCATTATGATGTCATAATGCAACATTCCATTATGATGTCATAATGTAAAAATTCCATTATGATGTCATAATGCAACATTCCATTATGATCTCATAATGCAACATTCCATTATGATGTCATAATGCCAAATTCCATTATGATGTCATAATGCAACATTCCATTATGATGTCATAATGCAAAATTCCATTATGATGTCATAATGTAAAAATTCCATTATGATTTCATAATGCAACATTCCATTATGACATAATGGAATTTTTACATTATGACATCATAATGTAACATTCCATTATGATGTCATAATGCAAAATTCCATTATGATGTCATAAAGTAAAAATTCCATTATAATGTCATAATGTAAAAATTCTATTATGATGTCATAATGCAAAATTCCATTATGATGTCATAATGCAACATTCCATTATGATGTCATAATGCAAAATTCCATTATGATGTCATAATGCAACATTCCATAATGATGTCATAATGCAAAATTCCATTATGATGTCATAATGTAAAAATTCCATTATGATGTCATAATGCAACATTCCATTATGATGTCATAATGCAACATTCCATTATGATGTCATAATGCCAAATTCCATTATGATGTCATAATGCAACATTCCATTATGATGTCATAATGCAACATTCCATTATGATGTCATAATGCAAAATTCCATTATGATGTCATAATGTAAAAATTCCATTATGATGTCATAATGCAACATTCCATTATGATGTCATAATGCAAAATTCCATTATGATGTCATAATGCAACATTCCATTATGATGTCATAAAGTAAAAATTCCATTATGATGTCATAATGTAAAAATTCTATTATGATGTCATAATGCAAAATTCCATTATGATGTCATAATGCAACATTCCATTATGATGTCATAATGCAAAATTCCATTATGATGTCATAATGCAACATTCCATTATGATGTCATAATGCAAAATTCCATTATGATGTCATAATGCAAAATTCCATTATGATGTCATAATGTAAAAATTCCATTATGATGTCATAATGCAACATTCCATTATGATGTCATAATGTAAAAATTCCATTATGATGTCATAATGCAACATTCCATTATGATCTCATAATGCAAAATTCCATTATGATGTCATAATGCCAAATTCCATTATGATGTCATAATGCAACATTCCATTATGATGTCATAATGCAAAATTCCATTATGATGTCATAATGTAAAAATTCCATTATGATGTCATAATGCAACATTCCATTATGACATAATGGAATTTTTACATTATGACATCATAATGTAACATTCCATTATGATGTCATAATGCAAAATTCCATTATGATGTCATAAAGTAAAAATTCCATTATAATGTCATAATGTAAAAATTCTATTATGATGTCATAATGCAAAATTCCATTATGATGTCATAATGCAACATTCCATTATGATGTCATAATGCAAAATTCCATTATGATGTCATAATGCAACATTCCATAATGATGTCATAATGCAAAATTCCATTATGATGTCATAATGCAAAATTCCATTATGATGTCATAATGTAAAAATTCGATTATGACGTCATAATGCAACATTCCATTATGATGTCATAATGCAAAATTCCATTATGATGTCATAATGTAAAAATTCCATTATGATGTCATAATGCAACATTCCATTATGACATAATGGAATTTTTACATTATGACATCATAATGTAACATTCCATTATGATGTGATAATGCAAAATTCCATTATGATGTCATAAAGTAAAAATTCCATTATGATGTCATAATGTAACATTCTATTATGATGTCATAATGCAAAGTTCCATTATGATGTCATAATGTAAAAATTCCATTATGATGTCATAATGCAAAATTCCATTATGATGTCATAATGCAACATTCCATTATGATGTCATAATGCAAAATTCCATTATGATGTCATAATGTAACATTCCATTATGATGTCATAATGCAAAATTCCATTATGATGTCATAATGCAACATTCCATTATGATGTCATAATGTAAAAATTCCATTATGATGTCATAATGCAACATTCCATTATGATGTCATAATGCAACATTCCATTATGATGTCATAATGCAACATTCCATTGTGATGTCATAATGCCAAATTCCATTATGATGTCATAATGCAACATTCCATAATGATGTCATAATGCAAAATTCCATTATGATGTCATAATGTAAAAATTCCATTATGATGTCATAATGCAACATTCCATTATGATGTCATAATGCAACATTCCATTATGATGTCATAATGCCAAATTCCATTATGATGTCATAATGCAACATTCCATTATGATGTCATAATGCAAAATTCCATTATGATGTCATAATGTAAAAATTCCATTATGATGTCATAATGCAACATTGCATTATGATGTCATAATGCAAAATTCCATTATGATGTCATAATGCAACATTCCATTATGATGTCATAAAGTAAAAATTCCATTATGATGTCATAATGTAAAAATTCTATTATGATGTCATAATGCAAAATTCCATTATGATGTCATAATGCAACATTCCATTATGATGTCATAATGCAAAATTCCATTATGATGTCATAATGCAACATTCCATTATGATGTCATAATGCAAAATTCCATTATGATGTCATAATGCAAAATTCCATTATGATGTCATAATGTAAAAATTCCATTATGATGTCATAATGCAACATTCCATTATGATGTCATAATGTAAAAATTCCATTATGATGTCATAATGCAACATTCCATTATGATCTCATAATGCAAAATTTCATTATGATGTCATAATGCCAAATTCCATTATGATGTCATAATGCAACATTCCATTATGATGTCATAATGCAAAATTCCATTATGATGTCATAATGTAAAAATTCCATTATGATGTCATAATGCAACATTCCATTATGACATAATGGAATTTTTACATTATGACATCATAATGTAACATTCCATTATGATGTCATAATGCAAAATTCCATTATGATGTCATAAAGTAAAAATTCCATTATAATGTCATAATGTAAAAATTCTATTATGATGTCATAATGCAAAATTCCATTATGATGTCATAATGCAACATTCCATTATGATGTCATAATGCAAAATTCCATTATGATGTCATAATGCAACATTCCATAATGATGTCATAATGCAAAATTCCATTATGATGTCATAATGTAAAAATTCCATTATGATGTCATAATGCAACATTCCATTATGATGTCATAATGCAACATTCCATTATGATGTCATAATGCCAAATTCTATTATGATGTCATAATGCAACATTCCATTATGATGTCATAATGCAACATTCCATTATGATGTCATAATGCAAAATTCCATTATGATGTCATAATGTAAAAATTCCATTATGATGTCATAATGCAACATTCCATTATGATGTCATAATGCAAAATTCCATTATGATGTCATAATGCAACATTCCATTATGATGTCATAAAGTAAAAATTCCATTATGATGTCATAATGTAAAAATTCTATTATGATGTCATAATGCAAAATTCCATTATGATGTCATAATGCAACATTCCATTATGATGTCATAATGCAAAATTCCATTATGATGTCATAATGCAACATTCCATTATGATGTCATAATGCAAAATTCCATTATGATGTCATAATGCAAAATTCCATTATGATGTCATAATGTAAAAATTCCATTATGATGTCATAATGCAACATTCCATTATGATGTCATAATGTAAAAATTCCATTATGATGTCATAATGCAACATTCCATTATGATCTCATAATGCAAAATTCCATTATGATGTCATAATGCCAAATTCCATTATGATGTCATAATGCAACATTCCATTATGATGTCATAATGCAAAATTCCATTATGATGTCATAATGTAAAAATTCCATTATGATGTCATAATGCAACATTCCATTATGACATAATGGAATTTTTACATTATGACATCATAATGTAACATTCCATTATGATGTCATAATGCAAAATTCCATTATGATGTCATAAAGTAAAAATTCCATTATAATGTCATAATGTAAAAATTCTATTATGATGTCATAATGCAAAATTCCATTATGATGTCATAATGCAACATTCCATTATGATGTCATAATGCAAAATTCCATTATGATGTCATAATGCAACATTCCATAATGATGTCATAATGCAAAATTCCATTATGATGTCATAATGTAAAAATTCCATTATGATGTCATAATGCAACATTCCATTATGATGTCATAATGCAACATTCCATTATGATGTCATAATGCCAAATTCCATTATGATGTCATAATGCAACATTCCATTATGATGTCATAATGCAACATTCCATTATGATGTCATAATGCAAAATTCCATTATGATGTCATAATGTAAAAATTCCATTATTATGTCATAATGCAACATTCCATTATGATGTCATAATGCAAAATTCCATTATGATGTCATAATGCAACATTCCATTATGATGTCATAAAGTAAAAATTCCATTATGATGTCATAATGTAAAAATTCTATTATGATGTCATAATGCAAAATTCCATTATGATGTCATAATGCAACATTCCATTATGATGTCATAATGCAAAATTCCATTATGATGTCATAATGCAACATTCCATTATGATGTCATAATGCAAAATTCCATTATGATGTCATAATGCAACATTCCATTATGATGTCATAATGTAAAAATTCCATTATGATGTCATAATGCAACATTCCATTATGATCTCATAATGCAAAATTCCATTATGATGTCATAATGCCAAATTCCATTATGATGTCATAATGCAACATTCCATTATGATGTCATAATGCAAAATTCCATTATGATGTCATAATGTAAAAATTCCATTATGATGTCATAATGCAACATTCCATTATGACATAAAGGAATTTTTACATTATGACATCATAATGTAACATTCCATTATGATGTCATAATGTAAAAATTCCATTATGATGTCATAATGCAAAATTCCATTATGATGTCATAAAGTAAAAATTCCATTATGATGTCATAATGTAAAAATTCCATTATGATGTCATAATGCAACATTCCATTATGATGTCATAATGTAACATTCCATTATGATGTCATAATGCAAAGTTCCATTATGATGTCATAATGTAAAAATTCCATTATGATGTCATAATGCCAAATTCCATTATGATGTCATAATGCAACATTCCTTTATGATGTCATAATGCAAAATTCCATTATGATGTCATAATGCAAAATTCCATTATGATGTCATAATGCAACATTCCATTATGATGTCATAATGTAAAAATTCCATTATGATGTTATAATGCAACATTCCATTATGATGTCATAATGCAACATTCCATTATGATGTCATAATGCAAAGTTCCATTATGATGTCATAATGTAAAAATTCCATTATGATGTCATAATGCCAAATTCCATTATGATGTCATAATGCAACATTCCATTATGATGTCATAATGCAACATTCCTTTATGATGTCATAATGCAACATTCCATTATGATGTCATAATGCAAAATTCCATTATGATGTCATAATGTAAAAATTCCATTATGATGTCATAATGCAACATTCCATTATGATGTCATAATGCAACATTCCATTATGATGTCATAATGCAACATTCCATTATGATGTCATAATGCAACATTCCATTATGATGTCATAATGCAAAATTCCATTATGATGTCATAATGCAAAATTCCATTATGATGTCATAATGCAAAATTCCATTATGATGTCATAGTGTAAAATTCCATTATGATGTCATAATGCAACATTCCATTATGATGTCATAATGCAACATTCCATTAAGATGTCATAATGCAACATTCCATTATGATGTCATAATGCAACATTCCATTATGATGTCATAATGTAACATTCCATTATGATGTCATAATGCAAAATTCCATTATGATGTCATAATGTAAAAATTCCATTATGATGTCATAATGCAAAATTCCATTATGATGTCATAATGCAACATTCCATTATGATGTCATAATGCAAAATTCCATTGTGATGTCATAATGCAACATTCCATTATGATGTCATAATGCAAAATTCCATTATGATGTCATAATGTAAAAATTCCATTATGATGTCATAATGCAAAATTCCATTATGATGTCATAATACACAATTCCATTATGATGTCATAATGCAAAATTCCATTATGATGTCATAATACAGAATTCCATTATGATGTCATAATGTAACATTCCATTATGATGTCATAATGCAACATTCCATTATGATGTCATAATGCAACATTCAATTATGATGTCATAATGCAAAATTCCATTATGATGTCATAATGTAAAAATTCCATTATGATGTCATAATGCAACATTCCATTATGATGTCATAATGCAACATTCCATTATGATGTCATAATGCAACATTCCATTATGATGTCATAATGCAACATTCCATTATGATGTCACAATGCAACATTCCATTATGATGTCATAATGCAAAATTCCATTATGATGTCATAATGCAAAATTCCATTATGATGTCATAATGCAAAATTCCATTATGATGTCATAATGTAAAATTCCATTATGATGTCATAATGCAACATTCCATTATGATGTCATAATGCAACATTCCATTATGATGTCATAATGCAAAATTCCATTATGATGTCATAATGTAAAAATTCCATTATGATGTCATAATGCAAAATTCCATTATGATGTCATAATACACAATTCCATTATGATGTCATAATGCAAAATTCCATTATGATGTCATAATACACAATTCCATTATGATGTCATAATGTAACATTCCATTATGATGTCATAATGCAACATTCCATTATGATGTCATAATGCAACATTCCATTATGATGTCATAATGTAACATTCCATTATGATGTCATAATGCAAAATTCCATTATGATGTCATAATGTAAAAATTCCATTATGATGTCATAATGCAACATTCCATTATGATGTCATAATGCAACATTCCATTATGATGTCATAATGCAACATTCCATTATGATGCCATAATGTAACATTCCATTATGATGTCATAATGCAACATTCCATTATGATGTCATAATGCAAAATTCCATTATGATGTCATAATGCAAAATTCCATTATGATGTCATAATGCAAAATTCCATTATGATGTCATAATGTAAAATTCCATTATGATGTCATAATGCAACATTCCATTATGATGTCATAATGCAACATTCCATTAAGATGTCATAATGCAACATTCCATTTTGATGTCATAATGCAACATTCCATTATGATGTCATAATGTAACATTCCATTATGATGTCATAATGCAAAATTCCATTATGATGTCATAATGTAAAAATTCCATTATGATGTCATAATGCAACATTCCATTATGATGTCATAATGCAAAATTCCATTATGATGTCATAATGTAAAAATTCCATTATGATGTCATAATGCAACATTCCATTATGACATAATGGAATTTTTACATTATGACATCATAATGTAACATTCCATTATGATGTCATAATGCAAAATTCCATTATGATGTCATAAAGTAAAAATTCCATTATGATGTCATAATGTAACATTCTATTATGATGTCATAATGCAAAGTTCCATTATGATGTCATAATGTAAAAATTCCATTATGATGTCATAATGCAAAATTCCATTATGATGTCATAATGCAACATTCCATTATGATGTCATAATGCAAAATTCCATTATGATGTCATAATGTAACATTCCATTATGATGTCATAATGCAAAATTCCATTATGATGTCATAATGCAACATTCCATTATGATGTCATAATGTAAAAATTCCATTATGATGTCATAATGCAACATTCCATTATGATGTCATAATTAGAGATGAGCGAACACGTTCGGCCCCGCCCCTTTTTCGCCCGAACACCGAACTTTGCGAACACCTCGGTGTTCGGGCGAAAAAGTTCGGGGGCCGCCGTGGCAGCGTGGGGGGGTGCGGCGGGGAGTGGGGGGGAGAGGGAGAGAGAGAGGGCTCCCCCCTGTTCCCCGCTACTGCCGCCCGCGCCGCCGCGCATCTCCCCGCCCCCCGGCGGCACCCGGACACTTACGCGCGAACACTGCAGTGTTCGCTAAAGCCGGTGTCCGGGTGCGGATGTGTCCGTAACGGACACGTTCGCTCATCTCTAGTCATAATGCAACATTCCATTATGATGTCATAATGCAACATTCCATTGTGATGTCATAATGCCAAATTCCATTATGATGTCATAATGCAACATTCCATAATGATGTCATAATGCAAAATTCCATTATGATGTCATAATGTAAAAAATTCTATTATGATGTCATAATGCAAAATTCCATTATGATGTCATAATGCAACATTCCATTATGATGTCATAATGCAAAATTCCATTATGATGTCATAATGCAACATTCCATAATCATGTCATAATGCAAAATTCCATTATGATGTCATAATGTAAAAATTCCATTATGATGTCATAATGCAACATTCCATTATGATGTCATAATGCAACATTCCATTATGATGTCATAATGCCAAATTCCATTATGATGTCATAATGCAACATTCCATTATGATGTCATAATGCAAAATTCCATTATGATGTCATAATGTAAAAATTCCATTATGATGTCATAATGCAACATTCCATTATGATGTCATAATGCAAAATTCCATTATGATGTCATAATGCAACATTCCATTATGATGTCATAAAGTAAAAATTCCATTATGATGTCATAATGTAAAAATTCTATTATGATGTCATAATGCAAAATTCCATTATGATGTCATAATGCAACATTCCATTATGATGTCATAATGCAAAATTCCATTATGATGTCATAATGCAACATTCCATTATGATGTCATAATGCAAAATTCCATTATGATGTCATAATGCAAAATTCCATTATGATGTCATAATGTAAAAATTCCATTATGATGTCATAATGCAACATTCCATTATGATGTCATAATGTAAAAATTCCATTATGATGTCATAATGCAACATTCCATTATGATCTCATAATGCAAAATTCCATTATGATGTCATAATGCCAAATTCCATTATGATGTCATAATGCAACATTCCATTATGATGTCATAATGCAAAATTCCATTATGATGTCATAATGTAAAAATTCCATTATGATGTCATAATGCAACATTCCATTATGACATAATGGAATTTTTACATTATGACATCATAATGTAACATTCCATTATGATGTCATAATGCAAAATTCCATTATGATGTCATAAAGTAAAAATTCCATTATAATGTCATAATGTAAAAATTCTATTATGATGTCATAATGCAAAATTCCATTATGATGTCATAATGCAACATTCCATTATGATGTCATAATGCAAAATTCCATTATGATGTCATAATGCAACATTCCATTATGATGTCATAATGCAAAATTCCATTATGATGTCATAATGCAAAATTCCATTATGATGTCATAATGCAAAATTCCATTATGATGTCATAATGCAAAATTCCATTATGATGTCATAAAGTAAAAATTCCATTATGATGTCATAATGTTAAAATTCCATTATGATGTCATAATGCAACATTCCATTATGATGTCATAATGTAACATTCCATTATGATGTCATAATGCAAAGTTCCATTATGATGTCATAATGTAAAAATTCCATTATGATGTCATAATGCCAAATTCCATTATGATGTCATAATGTAACATTCCATTATGATGTCATAATGCAACATTCCATTATGATGTCATAATGCAACATTCAATTATGATGTCATAATGCAACATTCCATTATGATGTCATAATGCAAAGTTCCATTATGATGTCATAATGTAAAAATTCCATTATGATGTCATAATGCCAAATTCCATTATGATGTCATAATGCAACATTCCATTATGATGTCATAATGCAACATTCCATTATGATGTCATAATACACAATTCCATTATGATGTCATAATGCAAAATTCCATTATGATGTCATAATACACAATTCCATTATGATGTCATAATGTAACATTCCATTATGATGTCATAATGCAACATTCCATTATGATGTCATAATGCAACATTCAATTATGATGTCATAATGCAAAATTCCATTATGATGTCATAATGTAAAAATTCCATTATGATGTCATAATGCAACATTCCATTATGATGTCATAATGCAACATTCCATTATGATGTCATAATGCAACATTCCATTATGATGTCATAATGCAACATTCCATTATGATGTCATAATGCAACATTCCATTATGATGTCATAATGCAACATTCCATTATGATGTCATAATGCAACATTCCATTATGATGTCATAATGCAAAATTCCATTATGATGTCATAATGCAAAATTCCATTATGATGTCATAATGCAAAATTCCATTATGATGTCATAATGTAAAATTCCATTATGATGTCATAATGCAACATTCCATTATGATGTCATAATGCAACATTCCATTATGATGTCATAATGCAACATTCCATTATGATGTCATAATGCAAAATTCCATTATGATGTCATAATGTAAAAATTCCATTATGATGTCATAATGCAAAATTCCATTATGATGTCATAATACACAATTCCATTATGTTGTCATAATGCAAAATTCCATTATGATGTCATAATACACAATTCCATTATGATGTCATAATGTAACATTCCATTATGATGTCATAATGCAACATTCCATTATGATGTCATAATGCAACATTCCATTATGATGTCATAATGTAACATTCCATTATGATGTCATAATGCAAAATTCCATTATGATGTCATAATGTAAAAATTCCATTATGATGTCATAATGCAACATTCCATTATGATGTCATAATGCAACATTCCATTATGATGTCATAATGCAACATTCCATTATGATGCCATAATGTAACATTCCATTATGATGTCATAATGCAACATTCCATTATGATGTCATAATGCAAAATTCCATTATGATGTCATAATGCAAAATTCCATTATGATGTCATAATGCAAAATTCCATTATGATGTCATAATGTAAAATTCCATTATGATGTCATAATGCAACATTCCATTATGATGTCATAATGCAACATTCCATTAAGATGTCATAATGCAACATTCCATTTTGATGTCATAATGCAACATTCCATTATGATGTCATAATGCAACATTCCATTATGATGTCATAATGCAAAATTCCATTATGATGTCATAATGTAAAAATTCCATTATGATGTCATAATGCAACATTCCATTATGACATAATGGAATTTTTACATTATGACATCATAATGTAACATTCCATTATGATGTCATAATGCAAAATTCCATTATGATGTCATAAAGTAAAAATTCCATTATGATGTCATAATGTAACATTCTATTATGATGTCATAATGCAAAGTTCCATTATGATGTCATAATGTAAAAATTCCATTATGATGTCATAATGCAAAATTCCATTATGATGTCATAATGCAACATTCCATTATGATGTCATAATGCAAAATTCCATTATGATGTCATAATGTAACATTCCATTATGATGTCATAATGCAAAATTCCATTATGATGTCATAATGCAACATTCCATTATGATGTCATAATGTAAAAATTCCATTATGATGTCATAATGCAACATTCCATTATGATGTCATAATTAGAGATGAGCGAACACGTTCGGCCCCGCCCCTTTTTCGCCCGAACACCGAACTTTGCGAACACCTCGGTGTTCGGGCGAAAAAGTTCGGGGGCCGCCGTGGCAGCGCGGGGGGGTGCGGCGGGGAGTGGGGGGGAGAGGGAGAGAGAGAGGGCTCCCCCCTGTTCCCCGCTACTGCCGCCCGCGCCGCCGCGCATCTCCCCGCCCCCCGGCGGCACCCGGACACTTACGCGCGAACACTGCAGTGTTCGCTAAAGCCGGTGTCCGGGTGCGGATGTGTCCGTAACGGACACGTTCGCTCATCTCTAGTCATAATGCAACATTCCATTATGATGTCATAATGCAACATTCCATTGTGATGTCATAATGCCAAATTCCATTATGATGTCATAATGCAACATTCCATAATGATGTCATAATGCAAAATTCCATTATGATGTCATAATGTAAAAAATTCTATTATGATGTCATAATGCAAAATTCCATTATGATGTCATAATGCAACATTCCATTATGATGTCATAATGCAACATTCCATTATGATGTCATAATGCAACATTCCATAATCATGTCATAATGCAAAATTCCATTATGATGTCATAATGTAAAAATTCCATTATGATGTCATAATGCAACATTCCATTATGATGTCATAATGCAACATTCCATTATGATGTCATAATGCCAAATTCCATTATGATGTCATAATGCAACATTCCATTATGATGTCATAAAGTAAAAATTCCATTATGATGTCATAATGTAAAAATTCTATTATGATGTCATAATGCAAAATTCCATTATGATGTCATAATGCAACATTCCATTATGATGTCATAATGCAAAATTCCATTATGATGTCATAATGCAACATTCCATTATGATGTCATAATGCAAAATTCCATTATGATGTCATAATGCAACATTCCATTATGATGTCATAAAGTAAAAATTCCATTATGATGTCATAATGTAAAAATTCTATTATGATGTCATAATGCAAAATTCCATTATGATGTCATAATGCAACATTCCATTATGATGTCATAATGCAAAATTCCATTATGATGTCATAATGCAACATTCCATTATGATGTCATAATGTAAAAATTCCATTATGATGTCATAATGCAACATTCCATTATGATGTCATAATGTAAAAATTCCATTATGATGTCATAATGCAACATTCCATTATGATCTCATAATGCAAAATTCCATTATGATGTCATAATGCCAAATTCCATTATGATGTCATAATGCAACATTCCATTATGATGTCATAATGCAAAATTCCATTATGATGTCATAATGTAAAAATTCCATTATGATGTCATAATGCAACATTCCATTATGACATAATGGAATTTTTACATTATGACATCATAATGTAACATTCCATTATGATGTCATAATGCAAAATTCCATTATGATGTCATAAAGTAAAAATTCCATTATAATGTCATAATGTAAAAATTCTATTATGATGTCATAATGCAAAATTCCATTATGATGTCATAATGCAACATTCCATTATGATGTCATAATGCAAAATTCCATTATGATGTCATAATGCAACATTCCATTATGATGTCATAATGCAAAATTCCATTATGATGTCATAATGCAAAATTCCATTATGATGTCATAATGCAAAATTCCATTATGATGTCATAATGCAAAATTCCATTATGATGTCATAAAGTAAAAATTCCATTATGATGTCATAATGTTAAAATTCCATTATGATGTCATAATGCAACATTCCATTATGATGTCATAATGTAACATTCCATTATGATGTCATAATGCAAAGTTCCATTATGATGTCATAATGTAAAAATTCCATTATGATGTCATAATGCCAAATTCCATTATGATGTCATAATGTAACATTCCATTATGATGTCATAATGCAACATTCCATTATGATGTCATAATGCAACATTCAATTATGATGTCATAATGCAAAATTCCATTATGATGTCATAATGTAAAAATTCCATTATGATGTCATAATGCAACATTCCATTATGATGTCATAATGCAACATTCCATTATGATGTCATAATGCAAAGTTCCATTATGATGTCATAATGTAAAAATTCCATTATGATGTCATAATGCAAAATTCCATTATGATGTCATAATGCAACATTCCATTATGATGTCATAATGCAAAATTCCATTATGATGTCATAATGTAACATTCCATTATGATGTCATAATGCAAAATTCCATTATGATGTCATAATGCAACATTCCATTATGATGTCATAATGTAAAAATTCCATTATGATGTCATAATGCAACATTCCATTATGATGTCATAATTAGAGATGAGCGAACACGTTCGGCCCCGCCCCTTTTTCGCCCGAACACCGAACTTTGCGAACACCTCGGTGTTCGGGCGAAAAAGTTCGGGGGCCGCCGTGGCAGCGCGGGGGGGTGCGGCGGGGAGTGGGGGGGAGAGGGAGAGAGAGAGGGCTCCCCCCTGTTCCCCGCTACTGCCGCCCGCGCCGCCGCGCATCTCCCCGCCCCCCGGCGGCACCCGGACACTTACGCGCGAACACTGCAGTGTTCGCTAAAGCCGGTGTCCGGGTGCGGATGTGTCCGTAACGGACACGTTCGCTCATCTCTAGTCATAATGCAACATTCCATTATGATGTCATAATGCAACATTCCATTGTGATGTCATAATGCCAAATTCCATTATGATGTCATAATGCAACATTCCATAATGATGTCATAATGCAAAATTCCATTATGATGTCATAATGTAAAAAATTATATTATGATGTCATAATGCAAAATTCCATTATGATGTCATAATGTAAAAAATTCTATTATGATGTCATAATGCAAAATTCCATTATGATGTCATAATGCAACATTCCATTATGATGTCATAATGCAAAATTCCATTATGATGTCATAATGCAACATTCCATAATCATGTCATAATGCAAAATTCCATTATGATGTCATAATGTAAAAATTCCATTATGATGTCATAATGCAACATTCCATTATGATGTCATAATGCAACATTCCATTATGATGTCATAATGCCAAATTCCATTATGATGTCATAATGCAACATTCCATTATGATGTCATAATGTAAAAATTCCATTATGATGTCATAATGCAACATTCCATTATGATGTCATAATGCAAAATTCCATTATGATGTCATAATGCAACATTCCATTATGATGTCATAATGCAAAATTCCATTATGATGTCATAATGCAACATTCCATTATGATGTCATAAAGTAAAAATTCCATTATGATGTCATAATGCAACATTCCATTATGATGTCATAATGCAAAATTCCATTATGATGTCATAATGCAACATTCCATTATGATGTCATAATGCAAAATTCCATTATGATGTCATAATGCAAAATTCCATTATGATGTCATAATGTAAAAATTCCATTATGATGTCATAATGCAACATTCCATTATGATCTCATAATGCAAAATTCCATTATGATGTCATAATGCCAAATTCCATTATGATGTCATAATGCAACATTCCATTATGATGTCATAATGCAAAATTCCATTATGATGTCATAATGTAAAAATTCCATTATGATGTCATAATGCAACATTCCATTATGACATAATGGAATTTTTACATTATGACATCATAATGTAACATTCCATTATGATGTCATAATGCAAAATTCCATTATGATGTCATAAAGTAAAAATTCCATTATAATGTCATAATGTAAAAATTCTATTATGATGTCATAATGCAAAATTCCATTATGATGTCATAATGCAACATTCCATTATGATGTCATAATGCAAAATTCCATTATGATGTCATAATGCAACATTCCATTATGATGTCATAATGCAAAATTCCATTATGATGTCATAATGCAAAATTCCATTATGATGTCATAATGCAAAATTCCATTATGATGTCATAATGCAAAATTCCATTATGATGTCATAAAGTAAAAATTCCATTATGATGTCATAATGTTAAAATTCCATTATGATGTCATAATGCAACATTCCATTATGATGTCATAATGTAACATTCCATTATGATGTCATAATGCAAAGTTCCATTATGATGTCATAATGTAAAAATTCCATTATGATGTCATAATGCCAAATTCCATTATGATGTCATAATGTAACATTCCATTATGATGTCATAATGCAACATTCCATTATGATGTCATAATGCAACATTCAATTATGATGTCATAATGCAAAATTCCATTATGATGTCATAATGTAAAAATTCCATTATGATGTCATAATGCAACATTCCATTATGATGTCATAATGCAACATTCCATTATGATGTCATAATGCAAAGTTCCATTATGATGTCATAATGTAAAAATTCCATTATGATGTCATAATGCCAAATTCCATTATGATGTCATAATGCAACATTCCATTATGATGTCATAATGCAACATTCCATTATGATGTCATAATACACAATTCCATTATGATGTCATAATGCAAAATTCCATTATGATGTCATAATGTAAAAATTCCATTATGATGTCATAATGCAACATTCAATTATGATGTCATAATGCAAAATTCCATTATGATGTCATAATGTAAAAATTCCATTATGATGTCATAATGCCAAATTCCATTATGATGTCATAATGCAACATTCCATTATGATGTCATAATGCAACATTCCATTATGATGTCATAATGCAACATTCCATTATGATGTCATAATGCAAAATTCCATTATGATGTCATAATGTAAAAATTCCATTATGATGTCATAATGCAACATTCAATTATGATGTCATAATGCAAAATTCCATTATGATGTCATAATGTAAAAATTCCATTATGATGTCATAATGCAACATTCCATTATGATGTCATAATGCAACATTCCATTATGATGTCATAATGCAACATTCCATTATGATGTCATAATGCAACATTCCATTATGATGTCATAATGCAACATTCCATTATGATGTCATAATACACAATTCCATTATGATGTCATAATGTAACATTCCATTATGATGTCATAATGCAACATTCCATTATGATGTCATAATGCAACATTCAATTATGATGTCATAATGCAAAATTCCATTATGATGTCATAATGTAAAAATTCCATTATGATGTCATAATGCAACATTCCATTATGATGTCATAATGCAACATTCCATTATGATGTCATAATGCAACATTCCATTATGATGTCATAATGCAACATTCCATTATGATGTCATAATGCAACATTCCATTATGATGTCATAATGCAACATTCCATTATGATGTCATAATGCAAAATTCCATTATGATGTCATAATGCAAAATTCCATTATGATGTCATAATGCAAAATTCCATTATGATGTCATAATGTAAAATTCCATTATGATGTCATAATGCAACATTCCATTATGATGTCATAATGCAACATTCCATTATGATGTCATAATGCAACATTCCATTATGATGTCATAATGCAAAATTCCATTATGATGTCATAATGTAAAAATTCCATTATGATGTCATAATGCAAAATTCCATTATGATGTCATAATACACAATTCCATTATGATGTCATAATGCAAAATTCCATTATGATGTCATAATACACAATTCCATTATGATGTCATAATGTAACATTCCATTATGATGTCATAATGCAACATTCCATTATGATGTCATAATGCAACATTCCATTATGATGTCATAATGTAACATTCCATTATGATGTCATAATGCAAAATTCCATTATGATGTCATAATGTAAAAATTCCATTATGATGTCATAATGCAACATTCCATTATGATGTCATAATGCAACATTCCATTATGATGTCATAATGCAACATTCCATTATGATGCCATAATGTAACATTCCATTATGATGTCATAATGCAACATTCCATTATGATGTCATAATGCAAAATTCCATTATGATGTCATAATGCAAAATTCCATTATGATGTCATAATGCAAAATTCCATTATGATGTCATAATGTAAAATTCCATTATGATGTCATAATGCAACATTCCATTATGATGTCATAATGCAACATTCCATTAAGATGTCATAATGCAACATTCCATTTTGATGTCATAATGCAACATTCCATTATGATGTCATAATGTAACATTCCATTATGATGTCATAATGCAAAATTCCATTATGATGTCATAATGTAAAAATTCCATTATGATGTCATAATGCAACATTCCATTATGATGTCATAATGCAAAATTCCATTATGATGTCATAATGTAAAAATTCCATTATGATGTCATAATGCAACATTCCATTATGACATAATGGAATTTTTACATTATGACATCATAATGTAACATTCCATTATGATGTCATAATGCAAAATTCCATTATGATGTCATAAAGTAAAAATTCCATTATGATGTCATAATGTAACATTCTATTATGATGTCATAATGCAAAGTTCCATTATGATGTCATAATGTAAAAATTCCATTATGATGTCATAATGCAAAATTCCATTATGATGTCATAATGCAACATTCCATTATGATGTCATAATGCAAAATTCCATTATGATGTCATAATGTAACATTCCATTATGATGTCATAATGCAAAATTCCATTATGATGTCATAATGCAACATTCCATTATGATGTCATAATGTAAAAATTCCATTATGATGTCATAATGCAACATTCCATTATGATGTCATAATTAGAGATGAGCGAACACGTTCGGCCCCGCCCCTTTTTCGCCCGAACACCGAACTTTGCGAACACCTCGGTGTTCGGGCGAAAAAGTTCGGGGGCCGCCGTGGCAGCGCGGGGGGGTGCGGCGGGGAGTGGGGGGGAGAGGGAGAGAGAGAGGGCTCCCCCCTGTTCCCCGCTACTGCCGCCCGCGCCGCCGCGCATCTCCCCGCCCCCCGGCGGCACCCGGACACTTACGCGCGAACACTGCAGTGTTCGCTAAAGCCGGTGTCCGGGTGCGGATGTGTCCGTAACGGACACGTTCGCTCATCTCTAGTCATAATGCAACATTCCATTATGATGTCATAATGCAACATTCCATTGTGATGTCATAATGCCAAATTCCATTATGATGTCATAATGCAACATTCCATAATGATGTCATAATGCAACATTCCATAATGATGTCATAATGCAAAATTCCATTATGATGTCATAATGTAAAAAATTCTATTATGATGTCATAATGCAAAATTCCATTATGATGTCATAATGCAACATTCCATTATGATGTCATAATGCAAAATTCCATTATGATGTCATAATGCAACATTCCATAATCATGTCATAATGCAAAATTCCATTATGATGTCATAATGTAAAAATTCCATTATGATGTCATAATGCAACATTCCATTATGATGTCATAATGCAACATTCCATTATGATGTCATAATGCAACATTCCATTATGATGTCATAATGCAACATTCCATTATGATGTCATAATGCAAAATTCCATTATGATGTCATAATGTAAAAATTCCATTATGATGTCATAATGCAACATTCCATTATGATGTCATAATGCAAAATTCCATTATGATGTCATAATGCAACATTCCATTATGATGTCATAAAGTAAAAATTCCATTATGATGTCATAATGTAAAAATTCTATTATGATGTCATAATGCAAAATTCCATTATGATGTCATAATGCAACATTCCATTATGATGTCATAATGCAAAATTCCATTATGATGTCATAATGCAACATTCCATTATGATGTCATAATGTAAAAATTCCATTATGATGTCATAATGCAACATTCCATTATGATGTCATAATGTAAAAATTCCATTATGATGTCATAATGCAACATTCCATTATGATCTCATAATGCAAAATTCCATTATGATGTCATAATGCCAAATTCCATTATGATGTCATAATGCAACATTCCATTATGATGTCATAATGCAAAATTCCATTATGATGTCATAATGTAAAAATTCCATTATGATGTCATAATGCAACATTCCATTATGACATAATGGAATTTTTACATTATGACATCATAATGTAACATTCCATTATGATGTCATAATGCAAAATTCCATTATGATGTCATAAAGTAAAAATTCCATTATAATGTCATAATGTAAAAATTCTATTATGATGTCATAATGCAAAATTCCATTATGATGTCATAATGCAACATTCCATTATGATGTCATAATGCAAAATTCCATTATGATGTCATAATGCAACATTCCATTATGATGTCATAATGCAAAATTCCATTATGATGTCATAATGCAAAATTCCATTATGATGTCATAATGCAAAATTCCATTATGATGTCATAAAGTAAAAATTCCATTATGATGTCATAATGTTAAAATTCCATTATGATGTCATAATGCAACATTCCATTATGATGTCATAATGTAACATTCCATTATGATGTCATAATGCAAAGTTCCATTATGATGTCATAATGTAAAAATTCCATTATGATGTCATAATGCCAAATTCCATTATGATGTCATAATGTAACATTCCATTATGATGTCATAATGCAACATTCCATTATGATGTCATAATGCAACATTCAATTATGATGTCATAATGCAAAATTCCATTATGATGTCATAATGTAAAAATTCCATTATGATGTCATAATGCAACATTCCATTATGATGTCATAATGCAACATTCCATTATGATGTCATAATGCAAAGTTCCATTATGATGTCATAATGTAAAAATTCCATTATGATGTCATAATGCCAAATTCCATTATGATGTCATAATGCAACATTCCATTATGATGTCATAATGCAACATTCCATTATGATGTCATAATGCAACATTCCATTATGATGTCATAATGCAACATTCCATTATGATGTCATAATGTAAAAATTCCATTATGATGTCATAATGCAACATTCCATTATGATGTCATAAAGTAAAAATTCCATTATGATGTCATAATGCAAAAATTCTATTATGATGTCATGATCCAAAATTCCATTATGATGTCATAATGCAACATTCCATTATGATGTCATAATGCAAAGTTCCATTATGATGTCATAATGTAAAAATTCCATTATGATGTCATAATGTAAAAATTCCATTATGATGTCATAATGCAACATTCCATTATGATGTCATAATGCAAAATTCCATAATGATGTCATAATGTAAAAATTCCATTATGATGTCATAATGCAACATTCCATTATGACATAATGGAATTTTTACATTATGACATCATAATGTAACATTCCATTATGATGTCATAATGCAAAATTCCATTATGATGTCATAACGTAAAAATTCCATTATGATGTCATAATGTAACATTCCATAATGATGTCATAATGCAAAGTTCCATTATGATGTCATAATGTAAAAATTCCATTATGATGTCATAATGCAAAATTCCATTATGATGTCATAATGCAACATTCCATTATGATGTCATAATGCAAAATTCCATTATGATGTCATAATGTAACATTCCATTATGATGTCATAATGCAAAATTCCATTATGATGTCATAATGCAACATTCCATTATGATGTCATAATGTAAAAATTCCATTATGATGTCATAATGCAACATTCCATTATGATGTCATAATGCAACATTCCATTATGATGTCATAATGCCAAATTCCATTATGATGTCATAATGCAACATTCCATAATGATGTCATAATGCAAAATTCCATTATGATGTCATAATGTAAAAATTCCATTATGATGTCATAATGCAACATTCCATTATGATGTCATAATGCAACATTCCATTATGATGTCATAATGCCAAATTCCATTATGATGTCATAATGCAACATTCCATTATGATGTCATAATGCAAAATTCCATTATGATGTCATAATGTAAAAATTCTATTATGATGTCATAATGCAAAATTCCATTTTGATGTCATAATGCAACATTCCATTATGATGTCATAATGCAAAATAACATTATGATGTCATAATGCAACATTCCATTATGATGTCATAATGTAGAAATTCCATTATGATGTCATAATGCAAAATTCCATTATGATGTCATAAAGTAAAAATTCCATTATGATGTCATAATGCAAAATTCCATTATGATGTCATAATGTAAAAATTCCATTATGATGTCATAATGCAACATTCCATTATGATGTCATAATGTAAAAATTCCATTATGATGTCATAATGCAAAATTCCATTATGATGTCATAATGTAAAAATTCCTTTATGATGTCATAATGCAAAATTCCATTATGATGTCATAATACACAATTCCATTATGATGTCATAATGTAACATTCCATTATGATGTCATAATGCAACATTCCATTATGATGTCATAATGTAACACTCCATTATGATGTCATAATGCAAAATTCCATTGTGATGTCATAATGCAAAATTCCATTATGATGTCATAATGTAAAAATTCCAATATGATGTCATAATGCAACATTCCATTATGATGTCATAATGCAACATTCCATTATGATGTCATAATGCAAAATTCGATTATGATGTCATAATGCCAAATTCCATTATGATGTCATAATGCAACATTCCATTATGATGTCATAATGCAACATTCCATTATGATGTCATAATGTAAAAATTCCATTATGATGTCATAATGCAACATTCCATTATGATGTCATAATGTAAAATTCCATTATGATGTCATAATGCAACATTCCATTATGATGTCATAAAGTAAAAATTCCATTATGATGTCATAATGTAAAAATTCTATTATGATGTCATAATGCAAAATTCCATTATGATGTCATAATGCAACATTCCATTATGATGTCATAATGCAAAATTCCATTATGATGTCATAATGCAAAATTACATTATGATGTCATAATGTAAAAATTCCATTATGATGTCATAGTGCAACATTCCATTATGATGTCATAATGTAAAAATTCCATTATGATGTTATAATGCAAAATTCCATTATGATGTCATAATGCAACATTCCATTATGATGTCATAATGCAAAATTCCATTATGATGTCATAATGTAACATTCCATCATGATGTCATAATGCAAAGTTCCATTATGATGTCATAATGTAAAAATTCCATTATGATGTCATAATGTAGAAAATTCCATTATGATGTCATAATGCAACATTCCATTATGACATAATGGAATTTTTACATTATGACATCATAATGTAACATTACATTATGATGTCATAATGCAAAATTCCATTATGATGTCATAAAGTAAAAATTCCATTATGATGTCATAATATAAAAATTCTATTATGATGTCATAATGCAAAATCCCATTATGATGTCATAATGCAACATTCCATTATGATGTCATAATGCAAAATTCCATTATGATGTCATAATGCAACATTCCATTATGATGTCATAATGCAAAATTCCATTATGATGTCATAATGTAACATTCCATTATGATGTCATAATGCAAAGTTCCATTATGATGTCATAATGTAAAAATTCCATTATGATGTCATAATGCAACATTCCATTATGATGTCATAATGCAACATTCCATTATGATGTCATAATGCAAAATTCCATTATGATGTCATAATGCAACATTCCATTATGATGTCATAATGCAAAATTCCATTATGATGTCATAATGCAAAATTCCATTATGATGTCATAATGTAAAAATTCCATTATGATGTCATAATGCAACATTCCATTATGATGTCATAATGCAAAATTCCATTATGATGTCATAATGTAAAAATTCCATTATGATGTCATAATGTAAAAATTCCATTATGATGTCATAATGCAACATTCCATTATGACATAATGGAATTTTTACATTATGACATCATAATGTAACATTACATTATGATGTCATAATGCAAAATTCCATTATGATGTCATAAAGTAAAAATTCCATTATGATGTCATAATATAAAAATTCTATTATGATGTCATAATGCAAAATCCCATTATGATGTCATAATGCAACATTCCATTATGATGTCATAATGCAAAATTCCATTATGATGTCATAATGCAACATTCCATTATGATGTCATAATGCAAAATTCCATTATGATGTCATAATGTAACATTCCATTATGATGTCATAATGTAAAAATTCCATTATGATGTCATAATGCAAAATTCCATTATGATGTCATAAAGTAAAAATTCCATTATGATGTCATAATGTAAAAATTCCATTATGATGTCATAATGCAACATTCCATTATGATGTCATAATGTAACATTCCATTATGATGTCATAATGCAAAGTTCCATTATGATGTCATAATGTAAAAATTCCATTATGATGTCATAATGCCAAATTCCATTATGATGTCATAATGCAACATTCCTTTATGATGTCATAATGCAAAATTCCATTATGATGTCATAATGCAAAATTCCATTATGATGTCATAATGCAACATTCCATTATGATGTCATAATGTAAAAATTCCATTATGATGTTATAATGCAACATTCCATTATGATGTCATAATGCAACATTCCATTATGATGTCATAATGCAAAGTTCCATTATGATGTCATAATGTAAAAATTCCATTATGATGTCATAATGCCAAATTCCATTATGATGTCATAATGCAACATTCCATTATGATGCCATAATGCAACATTCCTTTATGATGTCATAATGCAACATTCCATTATGATGTCATAATGCAAAATTCCATTATGATGTCATAATGTAAAAATTCCATTATGATGTCATAATGCAACATTCCATTATGATGTCATAATGCAACATTCCATTATGATGTCATAATGCAACATTCCATTATGATGTCATAATGCAACATTCCATTAAGATGTCATAATGCAACATTCCATTTTGATGTCATAATGCAACATTCCATTATGATGTCATAATGTAACATTCCATTATGATGTCATAATGCAAAATTCCATTATGATGTCATAATGTAAAAATTCCATTATGATGTCATAATGCAACATTCCATTATGATGTCATAATGCAAAATTCCATTATGATGTCATAATGTAAAAATTCCATTATGATGTCATAATGCAACATTCCATTATGACATAATGGAATTTTTACATTATGACATCATAATGTAACATTCCATTATGATGTCATAATGCAAAATTCCATTATGATGTCATAAAGTAAAAATTCCATTATGATGTCATAATGTAACATTCTATTATGATGTCATAATGCAAAGTTCCATTATGATGTCATAATGTAAAAATTCCATTATGATGTCATAATGCAAAATTCCATTATGATGTCATAATGCAACATTCCATTATGATGTCATAATGCAAAATTCCATTATGATGTCATAATGTAACATTCCATTATGATGTCATAATGCAAAATTCCATTATGATGTCATAATGCAACATTCCATTATGATGTCATAATGTAAAAATTCCATTATGATGTCATAATGCAACATTCCATTATGATGTCATAATTAGAGATGAGCGAACACGTTCGGCCCCGCCCCTTTTTCGCCCGAACACCGAACTTTGCGAACACCTCGGTGTTCGGGCGAAAAAGTTCGGGGGCCGCCGTGGCAGCGTGGGGGGGTGCGGCGGGGAGTGGGGGGGAGAGGGAGAGAGAGAGGGCTCCCCCCTGTTCCCCGCTACTGCCGCCCGCGCCGCCGCGCATCTCCCCGCCCCCCGGCGGCACCCGGACACTTACGCGCGAACACTGCAGTGTTCGCTAAAGCCGGTGTCCGGGTGCGGATGTGTCCGTAACGGACACGTTCGCTCATCTCTAGTCATAATGCAACATTCCATTATGATGTCATAATGCAACATTCCATTGTGATGTCATAATGCCAAATTCCATTATGATGTCATAATGCAACATTCCATAATGATGTCATAATGCAAAATTCCATTATGATGTCATAATGTAAAAAATTCTATTATGATGTCATAATGCAAAATTCCATTATGATGTCATAATGCAACATTCCATTATGATGTCATAATGCAAAATTCCATTATGATGTCATAATGCAACATTCCATAATCATGTCATAATGCAAAATTCCATTATGATGTCATAATGTAAAAATTCCATTATGATGTCATAATGCAACATTCCATTATGATGTCATAATGCAACATTCCATTATGATGTCATAATGCCAAATTCCATTATGATGTCATAATGCAACATTCCATTATGATGTCATAATGCAAAATTCCATTATGATGTCATAATGTAAAAATTCCATTATGATGTCATAATGCAACATTCCATTATGATGTCATAATGCAAAATTCCATTATGATGTCATAATGCAACATTCCATTATGATGTCATAAAGTAAAAATTCCATTATGATGTCATAATGTAAAAATTCTATTATGATGTCATAATGCAAAATTCCATTATGATGTCATAATGCAACATTCCATTATGATGTCATAATGCAAAATTCCATTATGATGTCATAATGCAACATTCCATTATGATGTCATAATGCAAAATTCCATTATGATGTCATAATGCAAAATTCCATTATGATGTCATAATGTAAAAATTCCATTATGATGTCATAATGCAACATTCCATTATGATGTCATAATGTAAAAATTCCATTATGATGTCATAATGCAACATTCCATTATGATCTCATAATGCAAAATTCCATTATGATGTCATAATGCCAAATTCCATTATGATGTCATAATGCAACATTCCATTATGATGTCATAATGCAAAATTCCATTATGATGTCATAATGTAAAAATTCCATTATGATGTCATAATGCAACATTCCATTATGACATAATGGAATTTTTACATTATGACATCATAATGTAACATTCCATTATGATGTCATAATGCAAAATTCCATTATGATGTCATAAAGTAAAAATTCCATTATAATGTCATAATGTAAAAATTCTATTATGATGTCATAATGCAAAATTCCATTATGATGTCATAATGCAACATTCCATTATGATGTCATAATGCAAAATTCCATTATGATGTCATAATGCAACATTCCATTATGATGTCATAATGCAAAATTCCATTATGATGTCATAATGCAAAATTCCATTATGATGTCATAATGCAAAATTCCATTATGATGTCATAATGCAAAATTCCATTATGATGTCATAAAGTAAAAATTCCATTATGATGTCATAATGTTAAAATTCCATTATGATGTCATAATGCAACATTCCATTATGATGTCATAATGTAACATTCCATTATGATGTCATAATGCAAAGTTCCATTATGATGTCATAATGTAAAAATTCCATTATGATGTCATAATGCCAAATTCCATTATGATGTCATAATGTAACATTCCATTATGATGTCATAATGCAACATTCCATTATGATGTCATAATGCAACATTCAATTATGATGTCATAATGCAACATTCCATTATGATGTCATAATGCAAAGTTCCATTATGATGTCATAATGTAAAAATTCCATTATGATGTCATAATGCCAAATTCCATTATGATGTCATAATGCAACATTCCATTATGATGTCATAATGCAACATTCCATTATGATGTCATAATACACAATTCCATTATGATGTCATAATGCAAAATTCCATTATGATGTCATAATACACAATTCCATTATGATGTCATAATGTAACATTCCATTATGATGTCATAATGCAACATTCCATTATGATGTCATAATGCAACATTCAATTATGATGTCATAATGCAAAATTCCATTATGATGTCATAATGTAAAAATTCCATTATGATGTCATAATGCAACATTCCATTATGATGTCATAATGCAACATTCCATTATGATGTCATAATGCAACATTCCATTATGATGTCATAATGCAACATTCCATTATGATGTCATAATGCAACATTCCATTATGATGTCATAATGCAACATTCCATTATGATGTCATAATGCAAAATTCCATTATGATGTCATAATGCAAAATTCCATTATGATGTCATAATGCAAAATTCCATTATGATGTCATAATGTAAAATTCCATTATGATGTCATAATGCAACATTCCATTATGATGTCATAATGCAACATTCCATTATGATGTCATAATGCAACATTCCATTATGATGTCATAATGCAAAATTCCATTATGATGTCATAATGTAAAAATTCCATTATGATGTCATAATGCAAAATTCCATTATGATGTCATAATACACAATTCCATTATGTTGTCATAATGCAAAATTCCATTATGATGTCATAATACACAATTCCATTATGATGTCATAATGTAACATTCCATTATGATGTCATAATGCAACATTCCATTATGATGTCATAATGCAACATTCCATTATGATGTCATAATGTAACATTCCATTATGATGTCATAATGCAAAATTCCATTATGATGTCATAATGTAAAAATTCCATTATGATGTCATAATGCAACATTCCATTATGATGTCATAATGCAACATTCCATTATGATGTCATAATGCAACATTCCATTATGATGCCATAATGTAACATTCCATTATGATGTCATAATGCAACATTCCATTATGATGTCATAATGCAAAATTCCATTATGATGTCATAATGCAAAATTCCATTATGATGTCATAATGCAAAATTCCATTATGATGTCATAATGTAAAATTCCATTATGATGTCATAATGCAACATTCCATTATGATGTCATAATGCAACATTCCATTAAGATGTCATAATGCAACATTCCATTTTGATGTCATAATGCAACATTCCATTATGATGTCATAATGCAACATTCCATTATGATGTCATAATGCAAAATTCCATTATGATGTCATAATGTAAAAATTCCATTATGATGTCATAATGCAACATTCCATTATGACATAATGGAATTTTTACATTATGACATCATAATGTAACATTCCATTATGATGTCATAATGCAAAATTCCATTATGATGTCATAAAGTAAAAATTCCATTATGATGTCATAATGTAACATTCTATTATGATGTCATAATGCAAAGTTCCATTATGATGTCATAATGTAAAAATTCCATTATGATGTCATAATGCAAAATTCCATTATGATGTCATAATGCAACATTCCATTATGATGTCATAATGCAAAATTCCATTATGATGTCATAATGTAACATTCCATTATGATGTCATAATGCAAAATTCCATTATGATGTCATAATGCAACATTCCATTATGATGTCATAATGTAAAAATTCCATTATGATGTCATAATGCAACATTCCATTATGATGTCATAATTAGAGATGAGCGAACACGTTCGGCCCCGCCCCTTTTTCGCCCGAACACCGAACTTTGCGAACACCTCGGTGTTCGGGCGAAAAAGTTCGGGGGCCGCCGTGGCAGCGCGGGGGGGTGCGGCGGGGAGTGGGGGGGAGAGGGAGAGAGAGAGGGCTCCCCCCTGTTCCCCGCTACTGCCGCCCGCGCCGCCGCGCATCTCCCCGCCCCCCGGCGGCACCCGGACACTTACGCGCGAACACTGCAGTGTTCGCTAAAGCCGGTGTCCGGGTGCGGATGTGTCCGTAACGGACACGTTCGCTCATCTCTAGTCATAATGCAACATTCCATTATGATGTCATAATGCAACATTCCATTGTGATGTCATAATGCCAAATTCCATTATGATGTCATAATGCAACATTCCATAATGATGTCATAATGCAAAATTCCATTATGATGTCATAATGTAAAAAATTCTATTATGATGTCATAATGCAAAATTCCATTATGATGTCATAATGCAACATTCCATTATGATGTCATAATGCAACATTCCATTATGATGTCATAATGCAACATTCCATAATCATGTCATAATGCAAAATTCCATTATGATGTCATAATGTAAAAATTCCATTATGATGTCATAATGCAACATTCCATTATGATGTCATAATGCAACATTCCATTATGATGTCATAATGCCAAATTCCATTATGATGTCATAATGCAACATTCCATTATGATGTCATAAAGTAAAAATTCCATTATGATGTCATAATGTAAAAATTCCATTATGATGTCATAATGCAACATTCCATTATGATGTCATAATGTAAAAATTCCATTATGATGTCATAATGTAAAAATTCCATTATGATGTCA
Organism: Eleutherodactylus coqui; assembly: GCF_035609145.1. Lineage (NCBI taxonomy): Eukaryota > Metazoa > Chordata > Amphibia > Anura > Eleutherodactylidae > Eleutherodactylus > Eleutherodactylus coqui. Next base: position 1,521,622 of record NW_027102475.1, on the reverse strand, counting down.
TAATGCAACATTCCATTATGATGTCATAATGCAACATTCCATTATGATGTCATAATGCAAAATTCCATTATGATGTCATAATGCAAAGTTCCATTATGATGTCATAATGCAAAATTCCATTATGATGTCATAATGCAAAATTCCATTATGATGTCATAATGTAAAAATTCCATTATGATGTCATAATGCAACATTCCATTATGATGTCATAATGCAACATTCCATTATGATGTCATAATGCAAAATTCCATTATGATGTCATAATGCAAAACTCCATTATGATGTCATAATGCAACATTCCATTATGATGTCATAATGCAAAATTCCATTATGATGTCATAATGCAACATTCCATTATGATGTCATAATGTAACATTCCATTATGATGTCATAATGCAAAGTTCCATTATGATGTCATAATGTAAAAATTCCATTATGATGTCATAATGCAACATTCCATTATGTCATAATGCAAAATTCCATTATGATGTCATAATGTAACATTACATTATGATGTCATAATGCAAAGTTCCATTATGATGTCATAATGTAAAAATTCCATTATGATGTCATAATGCAACATTCCATTATGATGTCATAATGCAACATTCCATTATGATGTCATAATGCAAAATTCCATTATGATGTCATAATGCAACATTCCATTATGACATAATGGAATTTTTACATTATGACATCATAATGTAACATTCCATTATGATGTCATAATGCAAAATTCCATTATGATGTCATAATGCAACATTCCATTATGATGTCATAATGCAAAATTCCATTATGATGTCATAATGTAACATTCCATTATGATGTCATAATGCAAAGTTCCATTATGATGTCATAATGTAAAAATTCCATTATGATGTCATAATGTAAAAATTCCATTATGATGTCATAATGCAACATTCCATTATGATGTCATAATGCAACATTCCATTATGATGTCATAATGCAAAATTCCATTATGATGTCATAATGCAAAGTTCCATTATGATGTCATAATGCAAAATTCCATTATGATGTCATAATGCAAAATTCCATTATGATGTCATAATGTAAAAATTCCATTATGATGTCATAATGCAACATTCCATTATGATGTCATAATGCAACATTCCATTATGATGTCATAATGCAAAATTCCATTATGATGTCATAATGCAAAACTCCATTATGATGTCATAATGCAACATTCCATTATGATGTCATAATGCAAAATTCCATTATGATGTCATAATGCAACATTCCATTATGATGTCATAATGTAACATTCCATTATGATGTCATAATGCAAAGTTCCATTATGATGTCATAATGTAAAAATTCCATTATGATGTCATAATGCAACATTCCATTATGTCATAATGCAAAATTCCATTATGATGTCATAATGTAACATTACATTATGATGTCATAATGCAAAGTTCCATTATGATGTCATAATGTAAAAATTCCATTATGATGTCATAATGCAACATTCCATTATGATGTCATAATGCAACATTCCATTATGATGTCATAATGCAAAATTCCATTATGATGTCATAATGCAACATTCCATTATGATGTCATAACGTAAAAATTCCATTATGATGTCATAATGCAACATTCCATTATGATGTCATAATGCAAAATTCCATTATGATGTCATAATGCAAAATTCCATTATGATGTCCTAATGTAAAAATTCCATTATGATGTCATAATGCAACATTCCATTATGATGTCATAATGTAAAAATTCCATTATGATGTTATAATGCAACATTCCATTATGATGTCATAATGCAACATTCCATTATGATGTCATAATGTAAAAATTCCATTATGATGTCATAATGTAAAAATTCCATTATGATGTCATAATGTAAAAATTCCATTATGATGTCATAATGCAACATTCCATTATGATGTCATAAAGCAAAATTCCATTATGATGTCATAATGCAAAATTCCATTATGATGTCATAATGTAAAAATTCCATTATGATGTCATAATGCAAAATTCCATTATGATGTCATAAAGTAAAAATTCCATTATGATGTCATAATGCAAAATTCCATTATGATGTCATAAAGTAAAAATTCCATTATGATGTCATAATGCAACATTCCATTATGATGTCATAATGTAAAAATTCCATTATGATGTCATAATGCAACATTCCATTATGATGTCATAATGCAAAATTCCATTATGATGTCATAATGCCAAATTCCATTATGATGTCATAATGTAACATTCCATTATGATGTCATAATGCCAAATTCCATTATGATGTCATAATGCAAAATTCCATTATGATGTCATAATGCCAAATTCCATTATGATGTCATAATGCAACATTCCATTATGATGTCATAATGCAAAATTCCATTATGATGTCATAATGTAAAAATTCTATTATGATGTCATAATGCAAAATTCCATTATGATGTCATAATGCAAAATTCCATTATGATGTCATAATGCAACATTCCATTATGATGTCATAATGTAAAAATTCCATTATGATGTCATAATGCAACATTCCATTATGATGTCATAATGCAAAATTCCATTATGATGTCATAATGCCAAATTCCATTATGATGTTATAATGCAAAATTCCATTATGATGTCATAATGCCAAATTCCATTATGATGTCATAAAGTAAAAATTCCATTATGATGTCATAATGTAAAAATTCTATTATGATGTCATAATGCAAAATTCCGTTATGATGTCATAATGCAACATTCCATTATGATGTCATAATGCAAAATTCCATTATGATGTCATAATGCAACATTCCATTTTGATGTCATAATGTAAAAATTCCATTATGATGTCATAATGCAACATTCCATTATGATGTCATAATGCAACATTCCATTATGATGTCATAATGCAAAATTCCATTATGATGTCATAATGCAACATTCCATTATGATGTCATAAAGTAAAAATTCCATTATGATGTCATAATGTAAAAATTCTATTATGATGTCATAATGCAAAATTCCATTATGATGTCATAATGCAACATTCCATTATGATGTCATAATGCAAAATTCCATTATGATGTCATAATGCCAAATTCCATTATGATGTCATAATGCAACATTCCATTATGATGTCATAATGCAAAATTCCATTATGATGTCATAATGTAAAAATTCCATTATGATGTCATAATGCAACATTCCATTATGACATAATGGAATTTTTACATTATGACATCATAATGTAACATTCCATTATGATGTCATAATGCAAAATTCCATTATGATGTCATAAAGTAAAAATTCCATTATGATGTCATAATGTAAAAATTCTATGATGTCATAATGCAAAATTCCATTATGATGTCATAATGCAACATTCCATTATGATGTCATAATGTAAAAATTCCATTATGATGTCATAATGCAACATTCCATTATGATGTCATAATGCAAAATTCCATTATGATGTCATAATGCCAAATTCCATTATGATGTTATAATGCAACATTCCATTATGATGTCATAATGCAAAATTCCATTATGATGTCATAATGTAAAAATTCCATTATGATGTCATAATGCAACATTCCATTATGATGTCATAATGCAAAATTCCATTATGATGTCATAATGCAACATTCCATTATGATGTCATAAAGTAAAAATTCCATTATGATGTCATAATGCAAAATTCCATTATGATGTCATAATGCAAAATTCCATTATGATGTCATAATGTAAAAATTCCATTATGATGTCATAATGCAAAATTCCATTATGATGTCATAAAGTAAAAATTCCATTATGATGTCAATATGTAAAAATTCTATTATGATGTCATAATGCAAAATTCCATTATGATGTCATAATGCAACATTCCATTATGATGTCATAATGTAAAAATTCCATTATGATGTCATAATGCAACATTCCATTATGATGTCATAATGTAAAAATTCCATTATGATGTCATAATGCAACATTCCATTATGATGTCATAATGCAAAATTCCATTATGATGTCATAATGCCAAATTCCATTATGATGTCATAATGCAACATTCCATTATGATGTCATAATGCAAAATTCCATTATGATGTCATAATGTAAAAATTCCATTATGATGTCATAATGCAACATTCCATTATGACATAATGGAATTTTTACATTATGACATCATAATGTAACATTCCATTATGATGTCATAATGCAAAATTCCATTATGATGTCATAATGCAACATTCCATTATGATGTCATAATGCAAAATTCCATTATGATGTCATAATGTAACATTCCATTATGATGTCATAATGCAAAGTTCCATTATGATGTCATAATGTAAAAATTCCATTATGATGTCATAATGTAAAAATTCCATTATGATGTCATAATGCAACATTCCATTATGATGTCATAATGCAACATTCCATTATGATGTCATAATGCAAAATTCCATTATGATGTCATAATGCAAAGTTCCATTATGATGTCATAATGCAAAATTCCATTATGATGTCATAATGCAAAATTCCATTATGATGTCATAATGTAAAAATTCCATTATGATGTCATAATGCAACATTCCATTATGATGTCATAATGCAACATTCCATTATGATGTCATAATGCAAAATTCCATTATGATGTCATAATGCAAAACTCCATTATGATGTCATAATGCAACATTCCATTATGATGTCATAATGCAAAATTCCATTATGATGTCATAATGCAACATTCCATTATGATGTCATAATGTAACATTCCATTATGATGTCATAATGCAAAGTTCCATTATGATGTCATAATGTAAAAATTCCATTATGATGTCATAATGCAACATTCCATTATGTCATAATGCAAAATTCCATTATGATGTCATAATGTAACATTACATTATGATGTCATAATGCAAAGTTCCATTATGATGTCATAATGTAAAAATTCCATTATGATGTCATAATGCAACATTCCATTATGATGTCATAATGCAACATTCCATTATGATGTCATAATGCAAAATTCCATTATGATGTCATAATGCAACATTCCATTATGACATAATGGAATTTTTACATTATGACATCATAATGTAACATTCCATTATGATGTCATAATGCAAAATTCCATTATGATGTCATAATGCAACATTCCATTATGATGTCATAATGCAAAATTCCATTATGATGTCATAATGTAACATTCCATTATGATGTCATAATGCAAAGTTCCATTATGATGTCATAATGTAAAAATTCCATTATGATGTCATAATGTAAAAATTCCATTATGATGTCATAATGCAACATTCCATTATGATGTCATAATGCAACATTCCATTATGATGTCATAATGCAAAATTCCATTATGATGTCATAATGCAAAGTTCCATTATGATGTCATAATGCAAAATTCCATTATGATGTCATAATGCAAAATTCCATTATGATGTCATAATGTAAAAATTCCATTATGATGTCATAATGCAACATTCCATTATGATGTCATAATGCAACATTCCATTATGATGTCATAATGCAAAATTCCATTATGATGTCATAATGCAAAACTCCATTATGATGTCATAATGCAACATTCCATTATGATGTCATAATGCAAAATTCCATTATGATGTCATAATGCAACATTCCATTATGATGTCATAATGTAACATTCCATTATGATGTCATAATGCAAAGTTCCATTATGATGTCATAATGTAAAAATTCCATTATGATGTCATAATGCAACATTCCATTATGTCATAATGCAAAATTCCATTATGATGTCATAATGTAACATTACATTATGATGTCATAATGCAAAGTTCCATTATGATGTCATAATGTAAAAATTCCATTATGATGTCATAATGCAACATTCCATTATGATGTCATAATGCAACATTCCATTATGATGTCATAATGCAAAATTCCATTATGATGTCATAATGCAACATTCCATTATGATGTCATAACGTAAAAATTCCATTATGATGTCATAATGCAACATTCCATTATGATGTCATAATGCAAAATTCCATTATGATGTCATAATGCAAAATTCCATTATGATGTCCTAATGTAAAAATTCCATTATGATGTCATAATGCAACATTCCATTATGATGTCATAATGTAAAAATTCCATTATGATGTTATAATGCAACATTCCATTATGATGTCATAATGCAACATTCCATTATGATGTCATAATGTAAAAATTCCATTATGATGTCATAATGTAAAAATTCCATTATGATGTCATAATGTAAAAATTCCATTATGATGTCATAATGCAACATTCCATTATGATGTCATAAAGCAAAATTCCATTATGATGTCATAATGCAAAATTCCATTATGATGTCATAATGTAAAAATTCCATTATGATGTCATAATGCAAAATTCCATTATGATGTCATAAAGTAAAAATTCCATTATGATGTCATAATGCAAAATTCCATTATGATGTCATAAAGTAAAAATTCCATTATGATGTCATAATGCAACATTCCATTATGATGTCATAATGTAAAAATTCCATTATGATGTCATAATGCAACATTCCATTATGATGTCATAATGCAAAATTCCATTATGATGTCATAATGCCAAATTCCATTATGATGTCATAATGTAACATTCCATTATGATGTCATAATGCCAAATTCCATTATGATGTCATAATGCAAAATTCCATTATGATGTCATAATGCCAAATTCCATTATGATGTCATAATGCAACATTCCATTATGATGTCATAATGCAAAATTCCATTATGATGTCATAATGCAAAATTCCATTATGATGTCATAATGCAACATTCCATTATGATGTCATAATGTAAAAATTCCATTATGATGTCATAATGCAACATTCCATTATGATGTCATAATGCAAAATTCCATTATGATGTCATAATGCCAAATTCCATTATGATGTCATAATGCAACATTCCATTATGATGTCATAATGCAAAATTCCATTATGATGTCATAATGTAAAAATTCCATTATGGTGTCATAATGCAACATTCCATTATGATGTCATAATGCAAAATTCCATTATGATGTCATAATGCAACATTCCATTATGATGTCATAATGTAAAAATTCTATTATGATGTCATAATGCAAAATTCCATTATGATGTCATAATGCAACATTCCATTATGATGTCATAATGTAAAAATTCCATTATGATGTCATAATGCAACATTCCATTATGATGTCATAATGTAAAAATTCCATTATGATGTTATAATGCAACATTCCATTATGATGTCATAATGCAACATTCCATTATGATGTCATAATGCAAAATTCCATTATGATGTCATAATGCAACATTCCATTATGATGTCATAATGCAAAATTCCATTATTATGTCATAATGCAAAATTCCATTATGATGTCATAATGTAAAAATTCCATTATGATGTCATAATGCAAAATTCCATTATGATGTCATAATGCAAAATTCCATTATGATGTCATAATGCAACATTCCATTATGATGTCATAAAGTAAAAATTCCATTATGATGTCATAATGTAAAAATTCTATTATGATGTCATAATGCAAAATTCCATTATGATGTCATAATGTAAAAATTCCATTATGATGTCATAATGCAACATTCCATTATGATGTCATAAAGTAAAAATTCCATTATGATGTCATAATGTAAAAATTCTATTATGATGTCATAATGCAAAATTCCATTATGATGTCATAATGCAACATTCCATTATGATGTCATAATGCAAAATTCCATTATGATGTCATAATGCAACATTCCATTATGATGTCATAATGCAAAATTCCATTATGATGTCATAATGCAAAATTCCATTATGATGTCATAATGTAAAAATTCCATTATGATGTCATAATGCAACATTCCATTATGATGTCATAAAGTAAAAATTCCATTATGATGTCATAATGTAAAAATTCTATTATGATGTCATAATGCAAAATTCCATTATGATGTCATAATGCAACATTCCATTATGATGTCATAATGCAAAATTCCATTATGATGTCATAATGCAACATTCCATTATGATGTCATAATGCAAAATTCCATTATGATGTCATAATGCAAAATTCCATTATGATGTCATAATGCCAAATTCCATTATGATGTCATAAAGTAAAAATTCCATTATGATGTCATAATGCAAAATTCCGTTATGATGTCATAATGCAACATTCCATTATGATGTCATAATGCAAAATTCTATTATGATGTCATAATGCAACATTCCATTATGATGTCATAATGTAAAAATTCCATTATGATGTCATAATGCAACATTCCATTATGATGTCATAATGTAAAAATTCCATTATGATGTTATAATGCAACATTCCATTATGATGTCATAATGCAACATTCCATTATGATGTCATAATGCAACATTCCATTATGATGTCATAAAGTAAAAATTCCATTATGATGTCATAATGTAAAAATTCTATTATGATGTCATAATGCAAAATTCCATTATGATGTCATAATGTAAAAATTCCATTATGATGTCATAATGCAACATTCCATTATGATGTCATAAAGTAAAAATTCCATTATGATGTCATAATGTAAAAATTCTATTATGATGTCATAATGCAAAATTCCATTATGATGTCATAATGCAACATTCCATTATGATGTCATAATGCAAAATTCCATTATGATGTCATAATGCAACATTCCATTATGATGTCATAATGCAAAATTCCATTATGATGTCATAATGCAAAATTCCATTATGATGTCATAATGTAAAAATTCCATTATGATGTCATAATGCAACATTCCATTATGATGTCATAAAGTAAAAATTCCATTATGATGTCATAATGTAAAAATTCTATTATGATGTCATAATGCAAAATTCCATTATGATGTCATAATGCAACATTCCATTATGATGTCATAATGCAAAATTCCATTATGATGTCATAATGCAACATTCCATTATGATGTCATAATGCAAAATTCCATTATGATGTCATAATGCAAAATTCCATTATGATGTCATAATGCAAAATTCCATTATGATGTCATAATGCCAAATTCCATTATGATGTCATAAAGTAAAAATTCCATTATGATGTCATAATGTAAAAATTCTATTATGATGTCATAATGCAAAATTCCATTATGATGTCATAATGCAACATTCCATTATGATATCATAATGCAAAATTCCATTATGATGTCATAATGCCAAATTCCATTATGATGTCATAATGCAACATTCCATTATGATGTCATAATGCAAAATTCCATTATGATGTCATAATGTAAAAATTCCATTATGATGTCATAATGCAACATTCCATTATGACATAATGGAATTTTTACATTATGACATCATAATGTAACATTCCATTATGATGTCATAATGCAAAATTCCATTATGATGTCATAAAGTAAAAATTCCATTATGATGTCATAATGTAAAAATTCTATTATGATGTCATAATGCAAAATTCCATTATGATGTCATAATGCAACATTCCATTATGATGTCATAATGTAAAAATTCCATTATGATGTCATAATGCAACATTCCATTATGATGTCATAATGCAAAATTCCATTATGATGTCATAATGCCAAATTCCATTATGATGTTATAATGCAAAATTCCATTATGATGTCATAATGCAAAATTCCATTATGATGTCATAATGTAAAAATTCCATTATGATGTCATAATGCAACATTCCATTATGATGTCATAATGCAAAATTCCATTATGATGTCATAATGCAACATTCCATTATGATGTCATAAAGTAAAAATTCCGTTATGATGTCATAATGCCAAATTCCATTATGATGTCATAATGCAACATTCCATTATGATGTCATAATGCAAAATTCCATTATGATGTCATAATGTAAAAATTCCATTATGATGTCATAATGCAACATTCCATTATGACATAATGGAATTTTTACATTATGACATCATAATGTAACATTCCATTATGATGTCATAATGCAAAATTCCATTATGATGTCATAATGTAAAAATTCCATTATGATGTCATAATGCAACATTCCATTATGACATAATGGAATTTTTACATTATGACATCATAATGTAACATTCCATTATGATGTCATAATGCAAAATTCCATTATGATGTCATAAAGTAAAAATTCCATTATGATGTCATAATGTAAAAATTCTATTATGATGTCATAATGCAAAATTCCATTATGATGTCATAATGCAACATTCCATTATGATGTCATAATGTAAAAATTCCATTATGATGTCATAATGCAACATTCCATTATGATGTCATAATGCAAAATTCCATTATGATGTCATAATGCCAAATTCCATTATGATGTTATAATGCAACATTCTATTATGATGTCATAATGCAAAATTCCATTATGATGTCATAATGTAAAAATTCCATTATGATGTCATAATGCAACATTCCATTATGATGTCATAATGCAAAATTCCATTATGATGTCATAATGCAACATTCCATTATGATGTCATAAAGTAAAAATTCCATTATGATGTCATAATGCAAAATTCCATTATGATGTCATAATGCAAAATTCCATTATGATGTCATAATGCAAAATTCCATTATGATGTCATAATGTAAAAATTCCATTATGATGTCATAATGCAAAATTCCATTATGATGTCATAAAGTAAAAATTCCATTATGATGTCAATATGTAAAAATTCTATTATGATGTCATAATGCAAAATTCCATTATGATGTCATAATGCAACATTCCATTATGATGTCATAATGTAAAAATTCCATTATGATGTCATAATGCAACATTCCATTATGATGTCATAATGTAAAAATTCCATTATGATGTCATAATGCAACATTCCATTATGATGTCATAATGCAAAATTCCATTATGATGTCATAATGCCAAATTCCATTATGATGTCATAATGCAACATTCCATTATGATGTCATAATGCAAAATTCCATTATGATGTCATAATGTAAAAATTCCATTATGATGTCATAATGCAACATTCCATTATGACATAATGGAATTTTTACATTATGACATCATAATGTAACATTCCATTATGATGTCATAATGCAAAATTCCATTATGATGTCATAATGCAACATTCCATTATGATGTCATAATGCAAAATTCCATTATGATGTCATAATGCAACATTCCATTATGATGTCATAATGCAAAATTCCATTATGATGTCATAATGTAAAAATTCCATTATGATGTCATAATGCAACATTCCATTATGACATAATGGAATTTTTACATTATGACATCATAATGTAACATTCCATTATGATGTCATAATGCAAAATTCCATTATGATGTCATAATGCAACATTCCATTATGATGTCATAATGCAAAATTCCATTATGATGTCATAATGTAACATTCCATTATGATGTCATAATGCAAAGTTCCATTATGATGTCATAATGTAAAAATTCCATTATGATGTCATAATGTAAAAATTCCATTATGATGTCATAATGCAACATTCCATTATGATGTCATAATGCAACATTCCATTATGATGTCATAATGCAAAATTCCATTATGATGTCATAATGCAAAGTTCCATTATGATGTCATAATGCAAAATTCCATTATGATGTCATAATGCAAAATTCCATTATGATGTCATAATGTAAAAATTCCATTATGATGTCATAATGCAACATTCCATTATGAAGTCATAATGCAACATTCCATTATGATGTCATAATGCAAAATTCCATTATGATGTCATAATGCAAAATTCCATTATGATGTCATAATGCAACATTCCATTATGATGTCATAATGCAAAATTCCATTATGATGTCATAATGCAACATTCCATTATGATGTCATAATGTAACATTCCATTATGATGTCATAATGCAAAGTTCCATTATGATGTCATAATGTAAAAATTCCATTATGATGTCATAATGCAACATTCCATTATGATGTCATAATGCAAAATTCCATTATGATGTCATAATGCAACATTCCATTATGATGTCATAATGCAAAGTTCCATTATGATGTCATAATGTAAAAATTCCATTATGATGTCATAATGCAACATTCCATTATGATGTCATAATGCAACATTCCATTATGATGTCATAATGCAAAATTCCATTATGATGTCATAATGCAACATTCCATTATGATGTCATAACGTAAAAATTCCATTATGATGTCATAATGCAACATTCCATTATGATGTCATAATGCAAAATTCCATTATGATGTCATAATGCAAAATTCCATTATGATGTCATAATGTAAAAATTCCATTATGATGTCATAATGCAACATTCCATTATGATGTCATAATGTAAAAATTCCATTATGATGTTATAATGCAACATTCCATTATGATGTCATAATGCAACATTCCATTATGATGTCATAATGTAAAAATTCCATTATGATGTCATAATGTAAAAATTCCATTATGATGTCATAATGCAACATTCCATTATGATGTCATAATGCAAAATGCCATTATGATGTCATAATGCCAAATTCCATTATGATGTCATAATGCCAAATTCCATTATGATGTCATAATGCAACATTCCATTATGATGTCATAACGAAAAATTCCATTATGATGTCATAATTTAAAAATTCCATTATGATGTCATAATGCAAAATTCCATGATGATTTCATAACGCAACATTCCATTATGATGTCATAATGCAAAATTCCATTATGATGTCATAATGTAACATTCCATTATGATGTCATAATGCAAAATTCCATTATGATGTCATAATGCAAAATTCCATTATGATGTCATAATGTAAAAATTCCATTATGATGTCATAGTGCAACATTCCATTATGATGTCATAATGTAAAAATTCCATTATGATGTTATAATGCAACATTCCATTATGATGTCATAATGCAACATTCCATTATGATGTCATAATGCAAAATTCCATTATGATGCCATAATGCAACATTCCATTATGATGTCATAATGCAAAATTCCATTATGATGTCATAATGTAACATTCCATCATGATGTCATAATGCAAAGTTCCATTATGATGTCATAATGTAAAAATTCCATTATGATGTCATAATGTAAAAATTCCATTATGATGTCATAATGCAACATTCCATTATGACATAATGGAATTTTTACATTATGACATCATAATGTAACATTACATTATGATGTCATAATGCAAAATTCCATTATGATGTCATAATGTAACATTCCATTATGATGTCATAATGCAAAGTTCCATTATGATGTCATAATGTAAAAATTCCATTATGATGTCATAATGCAACATTCCATTATGATGTCATAATGCAACATTCCATTATGATGTCATAATGCAAAATTCCATTATGATGTCATAATGCAACATTCCATTATGATGTCATAATGCAAAATTCCATTATGATGTCATAATGCAAAATTCCATTATGATGTCATAATGTAAAAATTCCATTATGATGTCATAATGCAAAATTCCATTATGATGTCATAATGTAAAAATTCCATTATGATGTCATAATGTAAAAATTCCATTATGATGTCATAATGCAACATTCCATTATGATGTCATAATGCAACATTCCATTATGATGTCATAATGCAAAATTCCATTATGATGTCATAATGTAACATTCCATTATGATGTCATAATGCAAAGTTCCATTATGATGTCATAATGTAAAAATTCCATTATGATGTCATAATGTAAAAATTCCATTATGATGTCATAATGCAACATTCCATTATGATGTCATAATGCAACATTCCATTATGATGTCATAATGCAAAATTCCATTATGATGTCATAATGCAAAGTTCCATTATGATGTCATAATGCAAAATTCCATTATGATGTCATAATGCAAAATTCCATTATGATGTCATAATGTAAAAATTCCATTATGATGTCATAATGCAACATTCCATTATGAAGTCATAATGCAACATTCCATTATGATGTCATAATGCAAAATTCCATTATGATGTCATAATGCAAAATTCCATTATGATGTCATAATGCAACATTCCATTATGATGTCATAATGCAAAATTCCATTATGATGTCATAATGCAACATTCCATTATGATGTCATAATGTAACATTCCATTATGATGTCATAATGCAAAGTTCCATTATGATGTCATAATGTAAAAATTCCATTATGATGTCATAATGCAACATTCCATTATGATGTCATAATGCAAAATTCCATTATGATGTCATAATGCAACATTCCATTATGATGTCATAATGCAAAGTTCCATTATGATGTCATAATGTAAAAATTCCATTATGATGTCATAATGCAACATTCCATTATGATGTCATAATGCAACATTCCATTATGATGTCATAATGCAAAATTCCATTATGATGTCATAATGCAACATTCCATTATGATGTCATAACGTAAAAATTCCATTATGATGTCATAATGCAACATTCCATTATGATGTCATAATGCAAAATTCCATTATGATGTCATAATGCAAAATTCCATTATGATGTCATAATGTAAAAATTCCATTATGATGTCATAATGCAACATTCCATTATGATGTCATAATGTAAAAATTCCATTATGATGTTATAATGCAACATTCCATTATGATGTCATAATGCAACATTCCATTATGATGTCATAATGTAAAAATTCCATTATGATGTCATAATGTAAAAATTCCATTATGATGTCATAATGCAACATTCCATTATGATGTCATAATGCAAAATGCCATTATGATGTCATAATGCCAAATTCCATTATGATGTCATAATGCCAAATTCCATTATGATGTCATAATGCAACATTCCATTATGATGTCATAACGAAAAATTCCATTATGATGTCATAATTTAAAAATTCCATTATGATGTCATAATGCAAAATTCCATGATGATTTCATAACGCAACATTCCATTATGATGTCATAATGCAAAATTCCATTATGATGTCATAATGTAACATTCCATTATGATGTCATAATGCAAAATTCCATTATGATGTCATAATGCAAAATTCCATTATGATGTCATAATGTAAAAATTCCATTATGATGTCATAGTGCAACATTCCATTATGATGTCATAATGTAAAAATTCCATTATGATGTTATAATGCAACATTCCATTATGATGTCATAATGCAACATTCCATTATGATGTCATAATGCAAAATTCCATTATGATGCCATAATGCAACATTCCATTATGATGTCATAATGCAAAATTCCATTATGATGTCATAATGTAACATTCCATCATGATGTCATAATGCAAAGTTCCATTATGATGTCATAATGTAAAAATTCCATTATGATGTCATAATGTAAAAATTCCATTATGATGTCATAATGCAACATTCCATTATGACATAATGGAATTTTTACATTATGACATCATAATGTAACATTACATTATGATGTCATAATGCAAAATTCCATTATGATGTCATAATGTAACATTCCATTATGATGTCATAATGCAAAGTTCCATTATGATGTCATAATGTAAAAATTCCATTATGATGTCATAATGCAACATTCCATTATGATGTCATAATGCAACATTCCATTATGATGTCATAATGCAAAATTCCATTATGATGTCATAATGCAACATTCCATTATGATGTCATAATGCAAAATTCCATTATGATGTCATAATGCAAAATTCCATTATGATGTCATAATGTAAAAATTCCATTATGATGTCATAATGCAAAATTCCATTATGATGTCATAATGTAAAAATTCCATTATGATGTCATAATGTAAAAATTCCATTATGATGTCATAATGCAACATTCCATTATGACATAATGGAATTTTTACATTATGACATCATAATGTAACATTCCATTATGATATCATAATGCAAAATTCCATTATGATGTCATAAAGTAAAAATTCCATTATGATGTCATAATGTAAAAATTCCATTATGATGTCATAATGCAAAATTCCATTATGATGTCATAAAGTAAAAATTCCATTATGATGTCATAATGTAAAAATTCTATTATGATGTCATAATGCAAAATTCCATTATGATGTCATAATGCAAAATTCCATTATGATGTCATAATGTAAAAATTCCATTATGATGTCATAATGCAACATTCCATTATGATGTCATAATGCAACATTCCATTATGATGTCATAATGCAAAATTCCATTATGATGTCATAATGCAAAATTCCATTATGATGTCATAATGTAAAAATTCCATTATGATGTCATAATGCAACATTCCATTATGATGTCATAATGTAAAAATTCCATTATGATGTCATAATGCAACATTCCATTATGATGTCATAATGCAAAATTCCATTATGATGTCATAATGCCAAATTCCATTATGATGTCATAATGCAACATTCCATTATGATGTCATAATGTAAAAATTCCATTATGATGTCATAATGCAACATTCCATTATGATGTCATAATGCCAAATTCCATTATGATGTCATAATGCCAAATTCCATTATGATGTCATAATGCAACATTCCATTATGATGTCATAATGCAAAATTCCATTATGATGTCATAATGTAAAAATTCCATTATGATGTCATAATGCAACATTCCATTATGACATAATGGAATTTTTACATTATGACATCATAATGTAACATTCCATTATGATGTCATAATGCAAAATTCCATTATGATGTCATAAAGTAAAAATTCCATTATGATGTCATAATGTAAAAATTCCATTATGATGTCATAATGTAAAAATTCCATTATGATGTCATAATGCAACATTCCATTATGATGTCATAATGCAAAATGCCATTATGATGTCATAATGCCAAATTCCATTATGATGTCATAATGCCAAATTCCATTATGATGTCATAATGCAACATTCCATTATGATGTCATAACGAAAAATTCCATTATGATGTCATAATTTAAAAATTCCATTATGATGTCATAATGCAAAATTCCATGATGATTTCATAACGCAACATTCCATTATGATGTCATAATGCAAAATTCCATTATGATGTCATAATGTAACATTCCATTATGATGTCATAATGCAAAATTCCATTATGATGTCATAATGCAAAATTCCATTATGATGTCATAATGTAAAAATTCCATTATGATGTCATAGTGCAACATTCCATTATGATGTCATAATGTAAAAATTCCATTATGATGTTATAATGCAACATTCCATTATGATGTCATAATGCAACATTCCATTATGATGTCATAATGCAAAATTCCATTATGATGCCATAATGCAACATTCCATTATGATGTCATAATGCAAAATTCCATTATGATGTCATAATGTAACATTCCATCATGATGTCATAATGCAAAGTTCCATTATGATGTCATAATGTAAAAATTCCATTATGATGTCATAATGTAAAAATTCCATTATGATGTCATAATGCAACATTCCATTATGACATAATGGAATTTTTACATTATGACATCATAATGTAACATTACATTATGATGTCATAATGCAAAATTCCATTATGATGTCATAATGTAACATTCCATTATGATGTCATAATGCAAAGTTCCATTATGATGTCATAATGTAAAAATTCCATTATGATGTCATAATGCAACATTCCATTATGATGTCATAATGCAACATTCCATTATGATGTCATAATGCAAAATTCCATTATGATGTCATAATGCAACATTCCATTATGATGTCATAATGCAAAATTCCATTATGATGTCATAATGCAAAATTCCATTATGATGTCATAATGTAAAAATTCCATTATGATGTCATAATGCAAAATTCCATTATGATGTCATAATGTAAAAATTCCATTATGATGTCATAATGTAAAAATTCCATTATGATGTCATAATGCAACATTCCATTATGACATAATGGAATTTTTACATTATGACATCATAATGTAACATTCCATTATGATATCATAATGCAAAATTCCATTATGATGTCATAAAGTAAAAATTCCATTATGATGTCATAATGTAAAAATTCCATTATGATGTCATAATGCAAAATTCCATTATGATGTCATAAAGTAAAAATTCCATTATGATGTCATAATGTAAAAATTCTATTATGATGTCATAATGCAAAATTCCATTATGATGTCATAATGCAAAATTCCATTATGATGTCATAATGTAAAAATTCCATTATGATGTCATAATGCAACATTCCATTATGATGTCATAATGCAACATTCCATTATGATGTCATAATGCAAAATTCCATTATGATGTCATAATGCAAAATTCCATTATGATGTCATAATGTAAAAATTCCATTATGATGTCATAATGCAACATTCCATTATGATGTCATAATGTAAAAATTCCATTATGATGTCATAATGCAACATTCCATTATGATGTCATAATGCAAAATTCCATTATGATGTCATAATGCCAAATTCCATTATGATGTCATAATGCAACATTCCATTATGATGTCATAATGTAAAAATTCCATTATGATGTCATAATGCAACATTCCATTATGATGTCATAATGCCAAATTCCATTATGATGTCATAATGCCAAATTCCATTATGATGTCATAATGCAACATTCCATTATGATGTCATAATGCAAAATTCCATTATGATGTCATAATGTAAAAATTCCATTATGATGTCATAATGCAACATTCCATTATGACATAATGGAATTTTTACATTATGACATCATAATGTAACATTCCATTATGATGTCATAATGCAAAATTCCATTATGATGTCATAAAGTAAAAATTCCATTATGATGTCATAATGTAAAAATTCTATTATGATGTCATAATGCAAAATTCCATTATGATGTCATAATGCAACATTCCATTATGATGTCATAATGTAAAAATTCCATTATGATGTCATAATGCAACATTCCATTATGATGTCATAATGTAAAAATTCCATTATGATGTCATAATGCAAAATTCCATTATGATGTCATAATGCAAAATTCCATTATGATGTCATAATGTAAAAATTCCATTATGATGTCATAATGCAAAATTCCATTATGATGTCATAAAGTAAAAATTCCATTATGATGTCATAATGTAAAAATTCCATTATGATGTCATAATGCAACATTCCATTATGATGTCATAATGCCAAATTCCATTATGATGTCATAATGCAACATTCCATTATGATGTCATAATGCAAAATTCCATTATGATGTCATAATGTAAAAATTCCATTATGATGTCATAATGCAACATTCCATTATGATGTCATAATGCAAAATTCCATTATGATGTCATAATGTAAAAATTCCATTATGATGTCATAATGCAACATTCCATTATGATGTCATAAAGTAAAAATTCCATTATGATGTCATAATGTAAAAATTCTATTATGATGTCATAATGCAAAATTCCATTATGATGTCATAATTAGAGATGAGCGAACGTGTCCGTTACGGACACATCCGCACCCGGACACCGGCTTTAGCGAACACTGCAGTGTTCGCGCGTAAGTGTCCGGGTGCCGCCGGGGGGCGGGGAGATGCGCGGCGGCGCGGGCGGCAGTAGCGGGGAACAGGGGGGAGCCCTCTCTCTCTCCCTCTCCCCCCCACTCCCCGCCGCACCCCCCCGCGCTGCCACGGCGGCCCCCGAACTTTTTCGCCCGAACACCGAGGTGTTCGCAAAGTTCGGTGTTCGGGCGAAAAAGGGGCGGGGCCGAACGTGTTCGCTCATCTCTAGTCATAATGCAACATTCCATTATGATGTCATAATGTAAAAATTCCATTATGATGTCATAATGCAACATTCCATTATGATGTCATAATGTAAAAATTCCATTATGATGTTATAATGCAACATTCCATTATGATGTCATAATGCAACATTCCATTATGATGTCATAATGCAAAATTCCATTATGATGTCATAATGCAACATTCCATTATGATGTCATAATGCAACATTCCATTATGATGTCATAATGTAAAAATTCCATTATGATGTCATATAGCAACATTCCATTATGATGTCATAATGCAAAATTCCATTATGATGTCATAATGCAAAATTCCATTATGTCATAATGTAAAAATTCCATTATGATGTCATAATGCAAAATTCCATTATGATGTCATAATGCAAAATTCCATTATGATGTCATAATGCAACATTCCATTATGATGTCATAAAGTAAAAATTCCATTATGATGTCATAATGTAAAAATTCTATTATGATGTCATAATGCAAAATTCCATTATGATGTCATAATGCAACATTCCATTATGATGTCATAATGTAAAAATTCCATTATGATGTCATAATGCAACATTCCATTATGATATCATAATGTAAAAATTCCATTATGATGTCATAATGCAACATTCCATTATGATGTCATAATGCAAAATTCCATTATGATGTCATAATGTAAAAATTCCATTATGATGTCATAATGCAACATTCCATTATGATGTCATAAAGTAAAAATTCCATTATGATGTCATAATGTAAAAATTCTATTATGATGTCATAATGCAAAATTCCATTATGATGTCATAATGCAACATTCCATTATGATGTCATAATGCAACATTCCATTATGATGTCATAATGCAACATTCCATTATGATGTCATAATGCAAAATTCCATTATGATGTCATAATGCAAAGTTCCATTATGATGTCATAATGCAAAATTCCATTATGATGTCATAATGCAAAATTCCATTATGATGTCATAATGTAAAAATTCCATTATGATGTCATAATGCAACATTCCATTATGAAGTCATAATGCAACATTCCATTATGATGTCATAATGCAAAATTCCATTATGATGTCATAATGCAAAATTCCATTATGATGTCATAATGCAACATTCCATTATGATGTCATAATGCAAAATTCCATTATGATGTCATAATGCAACATTCCATTATGATGTCATAATGTAACATTCCATTATGATGTCATAATGCAAAGTTCCATTATGATGTCATAATGTAAAAATTCCATTATGATGTCATAATGCAACATTCCATTATGATGTCATAATGCAAAATTCCATTATGATGTCATAATGCAACATTCCATTATGATGTCATAATGCAAAGTTCCATTATGATGTCATAATGTAAAAATTCCATTATGATGTCATAATGCAACATTCCATTATGATGTCATAATGCAACATTCCATTATGATGTCATAATGCAAAATTCCATTATGATGTCATAATGCAACATTCCATTATGATGTCATAACGTAAAAATTCCATTATGATGTCATAATGCAACATTCCATTATGATGTCATAATGCAAAATTCCATTATGATGTCATAATGCAAAATTCCATTATGATGTCATAATGTAAAAATTCCATTATGATGTCATAATGCAACATTCCATTATGATGTCATAATGTAAAAATTCCATTATGATGTTATAATGCAACATTCCATTATGATGTCATAATGCAACATTCCATTATGATGTCATAATGTAAAAATTCCATTATGATGTCATAATGTAAAAATTCCATTATGATGTCATAATGCAACATTCCATT